>NW_026113138.1:0-39354 GCF_024323335.1 Lathyrus oleraceus | reverse complement strand
TTGAATATTTTCATGATTACTTTCTTTTGTTGGTACACAAGATGAAGAAGATGAATATCGAAGAAGAGAGATAAGAGATAAAATTGAAATACAAACTTCTGCTACTCTTCTAAAACAGTTACATCAAATGGCTACGTAACTACACTAGTTTATATACACAAATAATAATGCCATGTAGGCAAAATGCTAACCTACACTAGCTAGGTTAAGCTTAACAAAATTAATACTACTACTATTGAATATGAATTACTTCTAATACCATCCCTTAATTCATATTCAACTAATCAAAGCTAACAACACAAATTTCATCCCTCAAGTGGAGAAATTGACGAGTCTTGATCGCTTTCGTCAGAACATCTGCCAGCTGCTTCTGGGTGGCTACAGAGCGTAACTTCTAGCACTCCATTCCCTGATCCAAACCAAAATCGTTACACCCCTATTTACCCCCTCTTGATTTTTCCATTGTCTTGCAACTCACAATAATTCTCTATAAAATATCTTGACAACTTATTAAAAAAGGGCCCAACCGGGTTCGAACCGGTGACCTCTTGCTCTGCAGTCAAATGCTCTACCACTGAGCTATGGACCCAATGATGATGCTTTTCGAAATAAAGAAACCAACATTAAGATATATTCACATAAGTTTTTATTTCTTAAATTTGATTAGAGTCTGGTCACTATTACGCTGATATGATGTACGTTTCTCCCTATTTATTTGATTATTTTCAATTATTTTGAAATTATTTTTCTAATTGTATGGATTAAAGAGGAAACACATATTTGTTTTAGTTTATGTTAACTTTGTTACACTATATATGTTTTTTTTTCTAATGAATTGATTACATATTTAGTTTTTTAGAATTCAATTATAGGTTATGTCACATTGGATAAGTTGATGAAGAAATGAAGATTATGGTAGCAAATGAGTGACTATAACATTGTAAAAGTTATTATTAAGATTTGTAAATGGTTGTTGAAACTCAAATTCGGAAGTAAATATGAATGCTTCATTATTTTGTAATTTACATTTTCTGCTTGATTTTTGGAGTTATGGTGAAGTTTGTTTTATTCTTTATGATGTGAACATGTGCTATCACTTTGGTGTTATGCTGGTTGTTCAATAATGATAGGTTATTGTTTTATATGCTCTTAGAGAATTTTCTTTCTTTGTTTCCCTTCATTATTTAACTCATTTGTTTTCTTATTCTCTTCCTTTTATTTATACGCCCTTCATTATCTTGCCATCTTTTCTTTCCCTTATCCTTTTCTTTGTTTGTTCTTGCGATGTTCTCATGTGTGTTCTTGGTAGGTAAATTTGACCCCTTTTCTTTTTCCCCAATCTTGCAATTAACATCAATTCTTACTAAAATATATTTTGAGAACTTATAAAAAAGGACCCAACCAGTTTAAAATTGCGATCTCTCTTGGTCTACAGTCAAATGTTATACCACTGAGTTAAGGATCAAATGGTGGTATTATTATCCAATCAACTACTCTTAACATTTTTGTCAATGTTTTTTTTTTTGTTATTCTATGATATTTCCCTATTTATTTACTTATTTACTATATAAACTTTCCTCGTAAAATAATTTGAATATTTTCATGATTACTTTCTTTTTGTTGGTACAAAAATGAAGAAGATGAATATCAAAAAGAGAGATAGAGAGAAAATTGAAATACAAACTTCTGCTACTCTTCTAAAACAGTTACATCAAATGGCTACGTAACTACACTAGTTTATATACACAAATAATAATGCCATGTAGGCAAAATGCTAACCTACACTAGCTAGGTTAAGCTTAACAAAATTAATACTACTACTATTGAATATGAATTACTTCTAATACCATCCCTTAATTCATATTCAACTAATCAAAGCTAACAACACAAATTTCATCCCTCAAGTGGAGAAATTGACGAGTCTTGATCGCTTTCGTCAGAACATCTGCCAGCTGCTTCTGGGTGGCTACAGAGCATAACTTCTAGCACTCCATCCCTGATCCAAACCAAATCGTTACACCCCTATTTACCCCCTCTTGATTTTTCCATAGTCTTGCAACTCACAATAATTCTCATTAAAATATCTTGACAACTTATTAAAAAAGGGCCCAACCGTGTTCAAACCGGTGACCTCTTGATCTGCAGTCAAATGCTCTACCACTGAGCTATGGACCCAATGATGATGCTTTTCCAAATAAAGAACCAACATTAAGATATATTCACATAAGTTTTTATTTCTTAAATTTGATTAGAGTCTGGTCACTGTTACGCTGATATGATGTATGTTTCTCCCTATTTATTTGATTATTTTCAATTATTTTGATATTATTTTTCTAATTGTATGGATTAAAGAGGAAACACATATTTGTTTTGGTTTATGTTAACTTTGTTACACTATATATGTTTTTCTAATGAATTGATTACATATTTAGTTTTTTAGAATTCAATTATAGGTTATGTCACATTGTATAAGTTGATGAAGAAATGAAGATTATGGTAGCAAATGAGTGACTATAAGATTGTAAAAGTTATTATTAAGATTTGTAAATGGTTGTTGAAACTCAAATTCGGAAGTAAATATGAATGCTTTATTATTTTGTAATTTACATTTTCTGCTTGATTTTTGGAGTTATGGTGAAGTTTGTTTTATTCTTTATGATGTGAACATGTGCTATCACTTTGGTGTTATGCTGATGTTGTTCAATAATGATAGGTTAATGTTTTATATGCTCTTAGAGAATTTTCTTCATTATTTAACTCCTTTGTTATCTTATTCTCTTCCTTTATTTATACGGTAGATTATAAAACCTCCCATTCATTAATCATCCCTTCATTATCTTGCCATCTTTTCTTTCCCTTATCCTTTTCTTTGTTTCTTGCGATGTTCTCATGTGTGTTCTTGGTAGGTAAATTTGACCCCTTTTCTTTTTCCCCAATCTTGCAATTAACATCAATTCTTACTAAAATATCTTTTGAGAACTTATAAAAAAAGGGCCCAACCAGTTTTAAATTGCGATCTCTTGGTCTACAGTCAAATGTTATACCACTGAGTTAAGGATCAAATGGTGGTATTACTATCCAATCAACCTACTCTTAACATTTTTGTCAAAGTTTTCTTCTATGATATTTCCCTATTTTTACTTATTTACTATATAAACTTTCCTCGTAAAATAATTTGAATATTTTTCATGATTACTTTCTTTTTGTTGGTACACAAGATGAAGAAGATGAATATCGAAGAAGAGAGATAAGAGAGAAAATTGAAATACAAACTTCTGCTACTCTTCTAAAACAGTTACATCAAATGGCTACGTAACTACACTATTTATATACACAAATAATGTCATGTAGGCAAAATGCTAACCTACACTAGCTAGGTTAAGCTTAACAAATTAATACTACTACTATTGAATATGAATTACTTCTAATACCATCCCTTAATTCATATTCAACTAATCAAAGCTAACAACACAAATTTCATCCCTCAAGTGGAGAAATTGACGAGTCTTGATCGCTTTCGTCAGAACATCTGCCAGCTGCTTCTGGGTGGCTACAGAGTGTAACTTCTAGCACTCCATTCCCTGATCCAAACCAAATCGTTACACCCCTATTTACCCCCTCTTGATTTTTCCATTGTCTTGCAACTCACAATAATTCTCTATAAAATATCTTGACAACTTATTAAAAAAGGGCCCAACCGGGTTCGAACCAGTGACCTCTTGATCTGCAGTCAAATGCTCTACCACTGAGCTATGGACCCAATGATGATGCTTTTCGAAATAAAGAACCAACATTAAGATATATTCACATAAGTTTTTATTTCTTAAATTTGATTAGAGTCTGGTCACTGTTACGCTGATATGATGTATGTTTCTCCCTATTTATTTGATTATTTTCAATTATTTTGACATTATTTTTCTAATTGTATGGATTAAAGAGGAAACACATATTTGTTTTAGTTTATGTTAACTTTGTTACACTATATATGTTTTTCTAATGAATTGATTACATATTTAGTTTTTTAGAATTCAATTATAGGTTATGTCACATTGTATAAGTTGATGAAGAAATGAAGGCACACACATTTTTGTTCTTTCCTCCTTTCCTTCTTTTGTATGTTTTTTTGTTTTTTTCGCTCTGTTTGTTATGGGTCTTGATTATGGTAGCAAATGAGTGACTATAAGATTGTAAAAGTTATTATTAAGATTTGTAAATGGTTGTTGAAACTCAAATTCGGAAGTAAATATGAATGCTTTATTATTTTGTAATTTACATTTTCTGCTTGATTTTTGGAGTTATGGTGAAGTTTGTTTTATTCTTTATGATGTGAACATGTGCTATCAGTTTGGTGTTATGCTGATGTTGTTCAATAATGATAGGTTATTGTTTTATATGCTCTTAGAGAATTTTCTTCATATTTATCTCCTTTGTTTTCTTATTCTCTTCCTTTTATTTATACGCCCTTCATTATCTTGCCATCTTTCTTTCCCTTATCCTTTTCTTGTTTGTTCTTGCGATGTTCTCATGTGTGTTCTTGGTAGGTAAATTTGACCCCTTTTCTTTTTCCCCAATCTTGCAATTAACATCAATTCTTACTAAAATATCTTTTGAGAACTTATAAAAAAAGGGCCCAACCAGTTTAAATTGCGATCTCTTGGTCTACAGTCAAATGTTATACCACTGAGTTAAGGATCAAATGGTGGTATTACTATCCAATCAACCTACTCTTAACATTTTTGTCAAGTTTTCTTCTATGATATTTCCCTATTTATTTACTTATTTACTATATAAACTTTCCTCGTAAAATAATTTGAATATTTTTCATGATTACTTTCTTTTTGTTGGTACACAAGATGAAGAAGATGAATATCGAAGAAGAGAGATAAGAGAGAAAATTGAAATACAAACTTCTGCTACTCTTCTAAAACAGTTACATCAAATGGCTACGTAACTACACTAGTTTATATACACAAATAATAATGCCATGTAGGCAAAATGCTAACCTACACTAGCTAGGTTAAGCTTAACAAAATTAATACTACTACTATTGAATATGAATTACTTCTAATACCATCCCTTAATTCATATTCAACTAATCAAAGCTAACAACACAAATTTCATCCCTCAAGTGGAGAAATTGACGAGTCTTGATCGCTTTCGTCAGAACATCTGCCAGCTGCTTCTGGGTGGCTACAGAGCGTAACTTCTAGCACTCCATTCCCTGATCCAAACCAAATCGTTACACCCCTATTTACCCCCTCTTGATTTTTCCATTGTCTTGCAACTCACAATAATTCTCTATAAAATATCTTGACAACTTATTAAAAAAGGGCCCAACCGGGTTCGAACCGGTGACCTCTTGATCTGTAGTCAAATGGTCTACCACTGAGCTATGGACCCAATGATGATGCTTTTTGAAATAAAGAACCAACATTAAGATATATTCACATAAGTTTTTATTTCTTAAATTTGATTAGAGTCTGGTCACTATTACGCTGATATGATGTATGTTTCTCCCTATTTATTTGATTATTTTGACATTATTTTTCTAATTGTATTGATTAAAGAGGAAACACATATTTGTTTTAGTTTATGTTAACTTTGTTACAATATATATGTTTTTCTAATGAATTGATTACATATTTAGTTTTTTAGAATTCAATTATAGGTTATGTCACATTGTATAAGTTGATGAAGAAATGAAGATTATGGTAGCAAATGAGTGACTATAAGATTGTAAAAGTTATTATTAAGATTTGTAAATGGTTGTTGAAACTCAAATTCGGAAGTAAATATGAATGCTTTATTATTTTGTAATTTACATTTTCTGCTTGATTTTTGGAGTTATGGTGAAGTTTGTTTTATTCTTTATGATGTGAACATGTGCTATCACTTTGGTGTTATGCTGATGTTGTTCAATAATGATAGGTTATTGTTTTATATGCTCTTAGAGAATTTTCTTCATTATTTATCTCCTTTGTTTTCTTATTCTCTTCCTTTTATTTATACGCCCTTCATTATCTTGCCATCTTTTCTTTCCCTTATCCTTTTCTTTGTTTGTTCTTGCGATGTTCTCATGTGTGTTCTTGGTAGGTAAATTTGACCCCTTTTCTTTTTCCCCAATCTTGCAATTAACATCAATTCTTACTAAAATATCTTTTGAGAACTTATAAAAAAAGGACCCAACCAGTTTAAAATTGCGATCTCTTGGTCTACAGTCAAATGTTATACCACTGAGTTAAGGATCAAATGGTGGTATTACTATCCAATTAACCTACTCTTAACATTTTTGTCAAAGTTTTCTTCTATGATATTTACCTATTTATTTACTTATTTACTATATAAACTTTCCTCGTAAAATAATTTGAATATTTCTCATGATTACTTTCTTTTTGTTGGTACACAAGATGAAGAAGATGAATATCAAAGAAGAGAGATAAGAGAGAAAATTGAAATACAAACTTCTGCTACTCTTCTAAAACAGTTACATCAAATGGCTACGTAACTACACTAGTTTATATACACAAATAATAATGCCATGTAGACAAAATGCTAACCTACACTAGCTTGGTTAAGATTAACAAAATTAATACTACTACTATTGAATATGAATTACTTCTAATACCATCCCTTAATTCATATTCAACTAACCATAGCTAACAACACAAATTTCATCCCTCAAGTGGAGAAATTGACGAGTCTTGATCGCTTTCGTCAGAACATCTGCCAGCTGCTTCTGGGTGGCTACAGAGCATAACTTCTAGCACTCCATTCCCTGATCCAAACCAAATCGTTACACCCATATTTACCCCCTCTTGATTTTTCCATAGTCTTGCAAGTCACAATAATTCTCTATAAAATATCTTGACAACTTATTAAAAAAGGGCCCAACCGGGTTCGAATCGGTGACCTCTTGATCTGCAGTCAAATGCTCTACCACTGAGCTATGGACCCAATGATGATGCTTTTCCAAATAAAGAACCAACATTAAGATATATTCACATAAGTTTTTATTTCTTAAATTTGATTAGAGTCTGGTCACTGTTACGCTGATATGATGTATGTTTCTCCCTATTTATTTATTATTTTGACATTATTTTTCTAATTGTATGGATTAAAGAGGAAACACATACTTGTTTTGGTTTATGTTAACTTTGTTACACTATATATGTTTTTCTAATGAATTGATTACATATTTAGTTTTTTAGAATTCAATTATAGGTTATGTCACATTGTATAAGTTGATGAAGAAATGAAGATTATGGTAGCAAATGAGTGACTATAAGATTGTAAAAGTTATTATTAAGATTTGTAAATGGTTGTTGAAACTCAAATTCGGAAGTAAATATGAATGCTTTATTATTTTGTAATTTACATTTTCTGCTTGATTTTTGGAGTTATGGTGAAGTTTGTTTTATTCTTTATGATGTGAACATGTGCTATCACTTTCGTGTTATGCTGATGTTGTTCAATAATGATAGGTTATTGTTTTATATGCTCTTAGAGAATTTTCTTCATTATTTAACTCCTTTGTTTTCTTATTCTCTTCCTTTTATTTATACGCCCTTCATTATCTTGCCATCTTTTCTTTCCCTTATCCTTTTCTTTGTTTGTTCTTGCGATGTTCTCATGTGTGTTCTTGGTAGGTAAATTTGACCCCTTTTCTTTTTCCCCAATCTTGCAATTAACATCAATTCTTACTAAAATATCTTTTGAGAACTTATAAAAAAAGGACCCAACCAGTTTAAAATTGCGATCTCTCTTGGTCTACAGTCAAATGTTATACCACTGAGTTAAGGATCAAATGGTGGTATTATTATCCAATCAACCTACTCTTAACATTTTTGTCAATGTTTTATTCTATGATATTTCCCTATTTATTTACTTATTTACTATATAAACTTTCCTCGTAAAATAATTTGAATATTTTCATGATTACTTTCTTTTTGTTGGTACAAAGATGAAGAAGATGAATATCCAAAAAGAGAGATAAGAGAGAAAATTGAAATACAAACTTCTGCTACTCTTCTAAAACAGTTACATCAAATGGCTACGTAACTACACTAGTTTATATACACAAATAATAATGCCATGTAGGCAAAATGCTAACCTACACTAGCTAGGTTAAGCTTAACAAAATTAATACTACTACTATTGAATATGAATTACTTCTAATACCATCCCTTAATTCATATTCAACTAATCAAAGCTAACAACACAAATTTCATCCCTCAAGTGGAGAAATTGACGAGTCTTGATCGCTTTCGTCAGAACATCTGCCAGCTGCTTCTGGGTGGCTACAGAGCATAACTTCTAGCACTCCATTCCCTGATCCAAACCAAATCGTTACACCCCTATTTACCCCCTCTTGATTTTTCCATAGTCTTGCAACTCACAATAATTCTCATTAAAATATCTTGACAACTTATTAAAAAGGGCCCAACCGGGTTCGAACGGTGACCTCTTGATCTGCAGTCAAATGCTCTACCACTGAGCTATGGACCCAATGATGATGCTTTTCCAAATAAAGAACCAACATTAAGATATATTCACATAAGTTTTTATTTCTTAAATTTGATTAGAGTCTGGTCACTGTTACGCTGATATGATGTATGTTTCTCCCTATTTATTTGATTATTTTCAATTATTTTGACATTATTTTTCTAATTGTATGGATTAAAGAGGAAACACATATTTGTTTTGGTTTATGTTAACTTTGTTACACTATATATGTTTTTCTAATGAATTGATTACATATTTAGTTTTTTAGAATTCAATTATAGGTTATGTCACATTGTATAAGTTGATGAAGAAATGAAGATTATGGTAGCAAATGAGTGACTATAAGATTGTAAAAGTTATTATTAAGATTTGTAAATGGTTGTTGAAACTCAAATTCGGAAGTAAATATGAATGCTTTATTATTTTGTAATTTACATTTTCTGCTTGATTTTTGGAGTTATGGTGAAGTTTGTTTTATTCTTTATGATGTGAACATGTGCTATCACTTTGGTGTTATGCTGATGTTGTTCAATAATGATAGGTTATTGTTTTATATGCTCTTAGAGAATTTTCATTATTATAACTCCTTTGTTTTCTTATTCTCTTCCTTTTATTTATACGCCCTTCATTATCTTGCCATCTTTTCTTTCCCTTATCCTTTTCTTTGTTTGTTCTTGCGATGTTCTCATGTGTGTTCTTGGTAGGTAAATTTGACCCCTTTTCTTTTTCCCCAATCTTGCAATTAACATCAATTCTTACTAAAATATCTTTTGAGAACTTATAAAAAAAGGACCCAACCAGTTTAAAATTGCGATCTCTCTTGGTCTACAGTCAAATGTTATACCACTGAGTTAAGGATCAAATGGTGGTATTATTATCCAATCAACCTACTCTTAACATTTTTGTCAATGTTTTCTTCTATGATATTTCCCTATTTATTTACTTATTTACTATATAAACTTTCCTCGTAAAATAATTTGAATATTTTCATGATTACTTTCTTTTTGTTGGTACAAAGATGAAGAAGATGAATATCCAAAAAGAGAGATAAGAGAGAAAATTGAAATACAAACTTCTGCTACTCTTCTAAAACAGTTACATCAAATGGCTACGTAACTACACTAGTTTATATACACAAATAATAATGCCATGTAGGCAAAATGCTAACCTACACTAGCTAGGTTAAGCTTAACAAAATTAATACTACTACTATTGAATATGAATTACTTCTAATACCATCCCTTAATTCATATTCAACTAATCAAAGCTAACAACACAAATTTCATCCCTCAAGTGGAGAAATTGACGAGTCTTGATCGCTTTCGTCAGAACATCTGCCAGCTGCTTCTGGGTGGCTACAGAGCATAACTTCTAGCACTCCATTCCCTGATCCAAACCAAATCGTTACACCCCTATTTACCCCCTCTTGATTTTTCCATAGTCTTGCAACTCACAATAATTCTCATTAAAATATCTTGACAACTTATTAAAAAAGGGCCCAACCGGGTTCGAACCGGTGACCTCTTGATCTGCAGTCAAATGCTCTACCACTGAGCTATGGACCCAATGATGATGCTTTTCCAAATAAAGAACCAACATTAAGATATATTCACATAAGTTTTTATTTCTTAAATTTGATTAGAGTCTGGTCACTGTTACGCTGATATGATGTATGTTTCTCCCTATTTATTTGATTATTTTCAATTATTTTGACATTATTTTTCTAATTGTATGGATTAAAGAGGAAACACATATTTGTTTTGGTTTATGTTAACTTTGTTACACTATATATGTTTTTCTAATGAATTGATTACATATTTAGTTTTTTAGAATTCAATTATAGGTTATGTCACATTGTATAAGTTGATGAAGAAATGAAGATTATGGTAGCAAATGAGTGACTATAAGATTGTAAAAGTTATTATTAAGATTTGTAAATGGTTGTTGAAACTCAAATTCGGAAGTAAATATGAATGCTTTATTATTTTGTAATTTACATTTTCTGCTTGATTTTTGGAGTTATGGTGAAGTTTGTTTTATTCTTTATGATGTGAACATGTGCTATCACTTTCGTGTTATGCTGATGTTGTTCAATAATGATAGGTTATTGTTTTATATGCTCTTAGAGAATTTTCTTCATTATTTAACTCCTTTGTTTTCTTATTCTCTTCCTTTTATTTATACGCCCTTCATTATCTTGCCATCTTTTCTTTCCCTTATCCTTTTCTTTGTTTGTTCTTGCGATGTTCTCATGTGTGTTCTTGGTAGGTAAATTTGACCCCTTTTCTTTTTCCCCAATCTTGCAATTAACATCAATTCTTACTAAAATATCTTTTGAGAACTTATAAAAAAAGGACCCAACCAGTTTAAAATTGCGATCTCTCTTGGTCTACAGTCAAATGTTATACCACTGAGTTAAGGATCAAATGGTGGTATTATTATCCAATCAACCTACTCTTAACATTTTTGTCAATGTTTTATTCTATGATATTTCCCTATTTATTTACTTATTTACTATATAAACTTTCCTCGTAAAATAATTTGAATATTTTCATGATTACTTTCTTTTTGTTGGTACAAAAGATGAAGAAGATGAATATCCAAAAAGAGAGATAAGAGAGAAAATTGAAATACAAACTTCTGCTACTCTTCTAAAACAGTTACATCAAATGGCTACGTAACTACACTAGTTTATATACACAAATAATAATGCCATGTAGGCAAAATGCTAACCTACACTAGCTAGGTTAAGCTTAACAAAATTAATACTACTACTATTGAATATGAATTACTTCTAATACCATCCCTTAATTCATATTCAACTAATCAAAGCTAACAACACAAATTTCATCCCTCAAGTGGAGAAATTGACGAGTCTTGATCGCTTTCGTCAGAACATCTGCCAGCTGCTTCTGGGTGGCTACAGAGCATAACTTCTAGCACTCCATTCCCTGATCCAAACCAAATCGTTACACCCCTATTTACCCCCTCTTGATTTTTCCATAGTCTTGCAACTCACAATAATTCTCATTAAAATATCTTGACAACTTATTAAAAAAGGGCCCAACCGGGTTCGAACCGGTGACCTCTTGATCTGCAGTCAAATGCTCTACCACTGAGCTATGGACCCAATGATGATGCTTTTCCAAATAAAGAACCAACATTAAGATATATTCACATAAGTTTTTATTTCTTAAATTTGATTAGAGTTTGGTCACTGTTACGCTGATATGATGTATGTTTCTCCCTATTTATTTGATTATTTTGACATTATTTTTCTAATTGTATGGATTAAAGAGGAAACACATACTTGTTTTGGTTTATGTTAACTTTGTTACACTATATATGTTTTTCTAATGAATTGATTACATATTTAGTTTTTTAGAATTCAATTATAGGTTATGTCACATTGTATAAGTTGATGAAGAAATGAAGATTATGGTAGCAAATGAGTGACTATAAGATTGTAAAAGTTATTATTAAGATTTGTAAATGGTTGTTGAAACTCAAATTCGGAAGTAAATATGAATGCTTTATTATTTTGTAATTTACATTTTCTGCTTGATTTTTGGAGTTATGGTGAAGTTTGTTTTATTCTTTATGATGTGAACATGTGCTATCACTTTCGTGTTATGCTGATGTTGTTCAATAATGATAGGTTATTGTTTTATATGCTCTTAGAGAATTTTCTTCATTATTTAACTCCTTTGTTTTCTTATTCTCTTCCTTTTATTTATACGCCCTTCATTATCTTGCCATCTTTTCTTTCCCTTATCCTTTTCTTTGTTTGTTCTTGCGATGTTCTCATGTGTGTTCTTGGTAGGTAAATTTGACCCCTTTTCTTTTTCCCCAATCTTGCAATTAACATCAATTCTTACTAAAATATCTTTTGAGAACTTATAAAAAAGGACCCAACCAGTTTAAAATTGCGATCTCTCTTGGTCTACAGTCAAATGTTATACCACTGAGTTAAGGATCAAATGGTGGTATTATTATCCAATCAACCTACTCTTAACATTTTTGTCAATGTTTTATTCTATGATATTTCCCTATTTATTTACTTATTTACTATATAAACTTTCCTCGTAAAATAATTTGAATATTTTCATGATTACTTTCTTTTTGTTGGTACAAAAGATGAAGAAGATGAATATCCAAAAAGAGAGATAAGAGAGAAAATTGAAATACAAACTTCTGCTACTCTTCTAAAACAGTTACATCAAATGGCTACGTAACTACACTAGTTTATATACACAAATAATAATGCCATGTAGGCAAAATGCTAACCTACACTAGCTAGGTTAAGCTTAACAAAATTAATACTACTACTATTGAATATGAATTACTTCTAATACCATCCCTTAATTCATATTCAACTAATCAAAGCTAACAACACAAATTTCATCCCTCAAGTGGAGAAATTGACGAGTCTTGATCGCTTTCGTCAGAACATCTGCCAGCTGCTTCTGGGTGGCTACAGAGCATAACTTCTAGCACTCCATTCCCTGATCCAAACCAAATCGTTACACCCCTATTTACCCCCTCTTGATTTTTCCATAGTCTTGCAACTCACAATAATTCTCATTAAAATATCTTGACAACTTATTAAAAAAGGGCCCAACCGGGTTCGAACCGGTGACCTCTTGATCTGCAGTCAAATGCTCTACCACTGAGCTATGGACCCAATGATGATGCTTTTCCAAATAAAGAACCAACATTAAGATATATTCACATAAGTTTTTATTTCTTAAATTTGATTAGAGTCTGGTCACTGTTACGCTGATATGATGTATGTTTCTCCCTATTTATTTGATTATTTTCAATTATTTTGACATTATTTTTCTAATTGTATGGATTAAAGAGGAAACACATATTTGTTTTGGTTTATGTTAACTTTGTTACACTATATATGTTTTTCTAATGAATTGATTACATATTTAGTTTTTTAGAATTCAATTATAGGTTATGTCACATTGTATAAGTTGATGAAGAAATGAAGATTATGGTAGCAAATGAGTGACTATAAGATTGTAAAAGTTATTATTAAGATTTGTAAATGGTTGTTGAAACTCAAATTCGGAAGTAAATATGAATGCTTTATTATTTTGTAATTTACATTTTCTGCTTGATTTTTGGAGTTATGGTGAAGTTTGTTTTATTCTTTATGATGTGAACATGTGCTATCACTTTGGTGTTATGCTGATGTTGTTCAATAATGATAGGTTATTGTTTTATATGCTCTTAGAGAATTTTCTTCATTATTTAACTCCTTTGTTTTCTTATTCTCTTCCTTTTATTTATACGCCCTTCATTATCTTGCCATCTTTTCTTTCCCTTATCCTTTTCTTTGTTTGTTCTTGCGATGTTCTCATGTGTGTTCTTGGTAGGTAAATTTGACCCCTTTTCTTTTTCCCCAATCTTGCAATTAACATCAATTCTTACTAAAATATCTTTTGAGAACTTATAAAAAAAGGACCCAACCAGTTTAAAATTGCGATCTCTTGGTCTACAGTCAAATGTTATACCACTGAGTTAAGGATCAAATGGTGGTATTATTATCCAATCAACCTACTCTTAACATTTTTGTCAAAGTTTTATTCTATGATATTTCCCTATTTATTTACTTATTTACTATATAAACTTTCCTCGTAAAATAATTTGAATATTTTCATGATTACTTTCTTTTTGTTGGTACAAAGATGAAGAAGATGAATATCCAAAAAGAGAGATAAGAGAGAAAATTGAAATACAAACTTCTGCTACTCTTCTAAAACAGTTACATCAAATGGCTACGTAACTACACTAGTTTATATACACAAATAATAATGCCATGTAGGCAAAATGCTAACCTACACTAGCTAGGTTAAGCTTAACAAAATTAATACTACTACTATTGAATATGAATTACTTCTAATACCATCCCTTAATTCATATTCAACTAATCAAAGCTAACAACACAAATTTCATCCCTCAAGTGGAGAAATTGACGAGTCTTGATCGCTTTCGTCAGAACATCTGCCAGCTGCTTCTGGGTGGCTACAGAGCATAACTTCTAGCACTCCATTCCCTGATCCAAACCAAATCGTTACACCCCTATTTACCCCCTCTTGATTTTTCCATAGTCTTGCAACTCACAATAATTCTCTTAAAATATCTTGACAACTTATTAAAAAAGGGCCCAACCGGGTTCGAACCGGTGACCTCTTGATCTGCAGTCAAATGCTCTACCACTGAGCTATGGACCCAATGATGATGCTTTTCCAAATAAAGAACCAACATTAAGATATATTCACATAAGTTTTTATTTCTTAAATTTGATTAGAGTCTGGTCACTGTTACGCTGATATGATGTATGTTTCTCCCTATTTATTTGATTATTTTCAATTATTTTGACATTATTTTTCTAATTGTATGGATTAAAGAGGAAACACATATTTGTTTTGGTTTATGTTAACTTTGTTACACTATATATGTTTTTCTAATGAATTGATTACATATTTAGTTTTTTAGAATTCAATTATAGGTTATGTCACATTGTATAAGTTGATGAAGAAATGAAGATTATGGTAGCAAATGAGTGACTATAAGATTGTAAAAGTTATTATTAAGATTTGTAAATGGTTGTTGAAACTCAAATTCGGAAGTAAATATGAATGCTTTATTATTTTGTAATTTACATTTTCTGCTTGATTTTTGGAGTTATGGTGAAGTTTGTTTTATTCTTTATGATGTGAACATGTGCTATCACTTTGGTGTTATGCTGATGTTGTTCAATAATGATAGGTTATTGTTTTATATGCTCTTAGAGAATTTTCTTCATTATTTAACTCCTTTGTTTTCTTATTCTCTTCCTTTTATTTATACGCCCTTCATTATCTTGCCATCTTTTCTTTCCCTTATCCTTTTCTTTGTTTGTTCTTGCGATGTTCTCATGTGTGTTCTTGGTAGGTAAATTTGACCCCTTTTCTTTTTCCCCAATCTTGCAATTAACATCAATTCTTACTAAAATATCTTTTGAGAACTTATAAAAAAAGGACCCAACCAGTTTAAAATTGCGATCTCTTGGTCTACAGTCAAATGTTATACCACTGAGTTAAGGATCAAATGGTGGTATTATTATCCAATCAACCTACTCTTAACATTTTTGTCAAAGTTTTATTCTATGATATTTCCCTATTTATTTACTTATTTACTATATAAACTTTCCTCGTAAAATAATTTGAATATTTTCATGATTACTTTCTTTTTGTTGGTAAACAAGATGAAGAAGATGAATATCCAAAAAGAGAGATAAGAGAGAAAATTGAAATACAAACTTCTGCTACTCTTCTAAAACAGTTACATCAAATGGCTACGTAACTACACTAGTTTATATACACAAATAATAATGCCATGTAGGCAAAATGCTAACCTACACTAGCTAGGTTAAGCTTAACAAAATTAATACTACTACTATTGAATATGAATTACTTCTAATACCATCCCTTAATTCATATTCAACTAATCAAAGCTAACAACACAAATTTCATCCCTCAAGTGGAGAAATTGACGAGTCTTGATCGCTTTCGTCAGAACATCTGCCAGCTGCTTCTGGGTGGCTACAGAGCATAACTTCTAGCACTCCATTCCCTGATCCAAACCAAATCGTTACACCCCTATTTACCCCCTCTTGATTTTTCCATAGTCTTGCAACTCACAATAATTCTCATTAAAATATCTTGACAACTTATTAAAAAAGGGCCCAACCGGGTTCGAACCGGTGACCTCTTGATCTGCAGTCAAATGCTCTACCACTGAGCTATGGACCCAATGATGATGCTTTTCCAAATAAAGAACCAACATTAAGATATATTCACATAAGTTTTTATTTCTTAAATTTGATTAGAGTCTGGTCACTGTTACGCTGATATGATGTATGTTTCTCCCTATTTATTTGATTATTTTCAATTATTTTGACATTATTTTTCTAATTGTATGGATTAAAGAGGAAACACATATTTGTTTTGGTTTATGTTAACTTTGTTACACTATATATGTTTTTCTAATGAATTGATTACATATTTAGTTTTTTAGAATTCAATTATAGGTTATGTCACATTGTATAAGTTGATGAAGAAATGAAGATTATGGTAGCAAATGAGTGACTATAAGATTGTAAAAGTTATTATTAAGATTTGTAAATGGTTGTTGAAACTCAAATTCGGAAGTAAATATGAATGCTTTATTATTTTGTAATTTACATTTTCTGCTTGATTTTTGGAGTTATGGTGAAGTTTGTTTTATTCTTTATGATGTGAACATGTGCTATCACTTTCGTGTTATGCTGATGTTGTTCAATAATGATAGGTTATTGTTTTATATGCTCTTAGAGAATTTTCTTCATTATTTAACTCCTTTGTTTTCTTATTCTCTTCCTTTTATTTATACGCCCTTCATTATCTTGCCATCTTTTCTTTCCCTTATCCTTTTCTTTGTTTGTTCTTGCGATGTTCTCATGTGTGTTCTTGGTAGGTAAATTTGACCCCTTTTCTTTTTCCCCAATCTTGCAATTAACATCAATTCTTACTAAAATATCTTTTGAGAACTTATAAAAAAAGGACCCAACCAGTTTAAAATTGCGATCTCTTGGTCTACAGTCAAATGTTATACCACTGAGTTAAGGATCAAATGGTGGTATTACTATCCAATCAACCTACTCTTAACATTTTTGTCAAGTTTTCTTCTATGATATTTCCCTATTTATTTACTTATTTACTATATAAACTTTCCTCGTAAAATAATTTGAATATTTTCATGATTACTTTCTTTTTGTTGGTACACAAGATGAAGAAGATGAATATCAAAAAGAGAGATAAGAGAGAAAATTGAAATACAAACTTCTGCTACTCTTCTAAAACAGTTACATCAAATGGCTACGTAACTACACTAGTTTATATACACAAATAATAATGCCATGTAGGCAAAATGCTAACCTACACTAGCTAGGTTAAGCTTAACAAAATTAATACTACTACTATTGAATATGAATTACTTCTAATACCATCCCTTAATTCATATTCAACTAATCAAAGCTAACAACACAAATTTCATCCCTCAAGTGGAGAAATTGACGAGTCTTGATCGCTTTCGTCAGAACATCTGCCAGCTGCTTCTGGGTGGCTACAGAGCATAACTTCTAGCACTCCATTCCCTGATCCAAACCAAATCGTTACACCCCTATTTACCCCCTCTTGATTTTTCCATAGTCTTGCAACTCACAATAATTCTCTATAAAATATCTTGACAACTTATTAAAAAAGGGCCCAACCGGGTTCGAACCGGTGACCTCTTGATCTGCAGTCAAATGCTCTACCACTGAGCTATGGACCCAATGATGATGCTTTTCCAAATAAAGAACCAACATTAAGATATATTCACATAAGTTTTTATTTCTTAAATTTGATTAGAGTCTGGTCACTGTTACGCTGATATGATGTATGTTTCTCCCTATTTATTTTATTATTTTGACATTATTTTTCTAATTGTATGGATTAAAGAGGAAACACATATTTGTTTTGGTTTATGTTAACTTTGTTACACTATATATGTTTTTCTAATGAATTGATTACATATTTAGTTTTTTAGAATTCAATTATAGGTTATGTCACATTGTATAAGTTGATGAAGAAATGAAGATTATGGTAGCAAATGAGTGACTATAAGATTGTAAAAGTTATTATTAAGATTTGTAAATGGTTGTTGAAACTCAAATTCGGAAGTAAATATGAATGCTTTATTATTTTGTAATTTACATTTTCTGCTTGATTTTTGGAGTTATGGTGAAGTTTGTTTTATTCTTTATGATGTGAACATGTGCTATCACTTTCGTGTTATGCTGATGTTGTTCAATAATGATAGGTTATTGTTTTATATGCTCTTAGAGAATTTTCTTCATTATTTAACTCCTTTGTTTTCTTATTCTCTTCCTTTTATTTATACGCCCTTCATTATCTTGCCATCTTTTCTTTCCCTTATCCTTTTCTTTGTTTGTTCTTGCGATGTTCTCATGTGTGTTCTTGGTAGGTAAATTTGACCCCTTTTCTTTTTCCCCAATCTTGCAATTAACATCAATTCTTACTAAAATATCTTTTGAGAACTTATAAAAAAAGGACCCAACCAGTTTAAAATTGCGATCTCTCTTGGTCTACAGTCAAATGTTATACCACTGAGTTAAGGATCAAATGGTGGTATTATTATCCAATCAACCTACTCTTAACATTTTTGTCAATGTTTTATTCTATGATATTTCCCTATTTATTTACTTATTTACTATATAAACTTTCCTCGTAAAATAATTTGAATATTTTCATGATTACTTTCTTTTTGTTGGTACAAAAGATGAAGAAGATGAATATCCAAAAAGAGAGATAAGAGAGAAAATTGAAATACAAACTTCTGCTACTCTTCTAAAACAGTTACATCAAATGGCTACGTAACTACACTAGTTTATATACACAAATAATAATGCCATGTAGGCAAAATGCTAACCTACACTAGCTAGGTTAAGCTTAACAAAATTAATACTACTACTATTGAATATGAATTACTTCTAATACCATCCCTTAATTCATATTCAACTAATCAAAGCTAACAACACAAATTTCATCCCTCAAGTGGAGAAATTGACGAGTCTTGATCGCTTTCGTCAGAACATCTGCCAGCTGCTTCTGGGTGGCTACAGAGCATAACTTCTAGCACTCCATTCCCTGATCCAAACCAAATCGTTACACCCCTATTTACCCCCTCTTGATTTTTCCATAGTCTTGCAACTCACAATAATTCTCATTAAAATATCTTGACAACTTATTAAAAAAGGGCCCAACCGGGTTCGAACCGGTGACCTCTTGATCTGCAGTCAAATGCTCTACCACTGAGCTATGGACCCAATGATGATGCTTTTCCAAATAAAGAACCAACATTAAGATATATTCACATAAGTTTTTATTTCTTAAATTTGATTAGAGTCTGGTCACTGTTACGCTGATATGATGTATGTTTCTCCCTATTTATTTGATTATTTTCAATTATTTTGACATTATTTTTCTAATTGTATGGATTAAAGAGGAAACACATATTTGTTTTGGTTTATGTTAACTTTGTTACACTATATATGTTTTTCTAATGAATTGATTACATATTTAGTTTTTTAGAATTCAATTATAGGTTATGTCACATTGTATAAGTTGATGAAGAAATGAAGATTATGGTAGCAAATGAGTGACTATAAGATTGTAAAAGTTATTATTAAGATTTGTAAATGGTTGTTGAAACTCAAATTCGGAAGTAAATATGAATGCTTTATTATTTTGTAATTTACATTTTCTGCTTGATTTTTGGAGTTATGGTGAAGTTTGTTTTATTCTTTATGATGTGAACATGTGCTATCACTTTCGTGTTATGCTGATGTTGTTCAATAATGATAGGTTATTGTTTTATATGCTCTTAGAGAATTTTCTTCATTATTTAACTCCTTTGTTTTCTTATTCTCTTCCTTTTATTTATACGCCCTTCATTATCTTGCCATCTTTTCTTTCCCTTATCCTTTTCTTTGTTTGTTCTTGCGATGTTCTCATGTGTGTTCTTGGTAGGTAAATTTGACCCCTTTTCTTTTTCCCCAATCTTGCAATTAACATCAATTCTTACTAAAATATCTTTTGAGAACTTATAAAAAAAGGACCCAACCAGTTTAAAATTGCGATCTCTCTTGGTCTACAGTCAAATGTTATACCACTGAGTTAAGGATCAAATGGTGGTATTATTATCCAATCAACCTACTCTTAACATTTTTGTCAATGTTTTATTCTATGATATTTCCCTATTTATTTACTTATTTACTATATAAACTTTCCTCGTAAAATAATTTGAATATTTTCATGATTACTTTCTTTTTGTTGGTACAAAAGATGAAGAAGATGAATATCCAAAAAGAGAGATAAGAGAGAAAATTGAAATACAAACTTCTGCTACTCTTCTAAAACAGTTACATCAAATGGCTACGTAACTACACTAGTTTATATACACAAATAATAATGCCATGTAGGCAAAATGCTAACCTACACTAGCTAGGTTAAGCTTAACAAAATTAATACTACTACTATTGAATATGAATTACTTCTAATACCATCCCTTAATTCATATTCAACTAATCAAAGCTAACAACACAAATTTCATCCCTCAAGTGGAGAAATTGACGAGTCTTGATCGCTTTCGTCAGAACATCTGCCAGCTGCTTCTGGGTGGCTACAGAGCATAACTTCTAGCACTCCATTCCCTGATCCAAACCAAATCGTTACACCCCTATTTACCCCCTCTTGATTTTTCCATAGTCTTGCAACTCACAATAATTCTCATTAAAATATCTTGACAACTTATTAAAAAAGGGCCCAACCGGGTTCGAACCGGTGACCTCTTGATCTGCAGTCAAATGCTCTACCACTGAGCTATGGACCCAATGATGATGCTTTTCCAAATAAAGAACCAACATTAAGATATATTCACATAAGTTTTTATTTCTTAAATTTGATTAGAGTCTGGTCACTGTTACGCTGATATGATGTATGTTTCTCCCTATTTATTTGATTATTTTCAATTATTTTGACATTATTTTTCTAATTGTATGGATTAAAGAGGAAACACATATTTGTTTTGGTTTATGTTAACTTTGTTACACTATATATGTTTTTCTAATGAATTGATTACATATTTAGTTTTTTAGAATTCAATTATAGGTTATGTCACATTGTATAAGTTGATGAAGAAATGAAGATTATGGTAGCAAATGAGTGACTATAAGATTGTAAAAGTTATTATTAAGATTTGTAAATGGTTGTTGAAACTCAAATTCGGAAGTAAATATGAATGCTTTATTATTTTGTAATTTACATTTTCTGCTTGATTTTTGGAGTTATGGTGAAGTTTGTTTTATTCTTTATGATGTGAACATGTGCTATCACTTTCGTGTTATGCTGATGTTGTTCAATAATGATAGGTTATTGTTTTATATGCTCTTAGAGAATTTTCTTCATTATTTAACTCCTTTGTTTTCTTATTCTCTTCCTTTTATTTATACGCCCTTCATTATCTTGCCATCTTTTCTTTCCCTTATCCTTTTCTTTGTTTGTTCTTGCGATGTTCTCATGTGTGTTCTTGGTAGGTAAATTTGACCCCTTTTCTTTTTCCCCAATCTTGCAATTAACATCAATTCTTACTAAAATATCTTTTGAGAACTTATAAAAAAAGGACCCAACCAGTTTAAAATTGCGATCTCTCTTGGTCTACAGTCAAATGTTATACCACTGAGTTAAGGATCAAATGGTGGTATTATTATCCAATCAACCTACTCTTAACATTTTTGTCAATGTTTTATTCTATGATATTTCCCTATTTATTTACTTATTTACTATATAAACTTTCCTCGTAAAATAATTTGAATATTTTCATGATTACTTTCTTTTTGTTGGTACACAAGATGAAGAAGATGAATATCCAAAAAGAGAGATAAGAGAGAAAATTGAAATACAAACTTCTGCTACTCTTCTAAAACAGTTACATCAAATGGCTACGTAACTACACTAGTTTATATACACAAATAATAATGCCATGTAGGCAAAATGCTAACCTACACTAGCTAGGTTAAGCTTAACAAAATTAATACTACTACTATTGAATATGAATTACTTCTAATACCATCCCTTAATTCATATTCAACTAATCAAAGCTAACAACACAAATTTCATCCCTCAAGTGGAGAAATTGACGAGTCTTGATCGCTTTCGTCAGAACATCTGCCAGCTGCTTCTGGGTGGCTACAGAGCATAACTTCTAGCACTCCATTCCCTGATCCAAACCAAATCGTTACACCCCTATTTACCCCCTCTTGATTTTTCCATAGTCTTGCAACTCACAATAATTCTCATTAAAATATCTTGACAACTTATTAAAAAAGGGCCCAACCGGGTTCGAACCGGTGACCTCTTGATCTGCAGTCAAATGCTCTACCACTGAGCTATGGACCCAATGATGATGCTTTTCCAAATAAAGAACCAACATTAAGATATATTCACATAAGTTTTTATTTCTTAAATTTGATTAGAGTCTGGTCACTGTTACGCTGATATGATGTATGTTTCTCCCTATTTATTTGATTATTTTCAATTATTTTGACATTATTTTTCTAATTGTATGGATTAAAGAGGAAACACATATTTGTTTTGGTTTATGTTAACTTTGTTACACTATATATGTTTTTCTAATGAATTGATTACATATTTAGTTTTTTAGAATTCAATTATAGGTTATGTCACATTGTATAAGTTGATGAAGAAATGAAGATTATGGTAGCAAATGAGTGACTATAAGATTGTAAAAGTTATTATTAAGATTTGTAAATGGTTGTTGAAACTCAAATTCGGAAGTAAATATGAATGCTTTATTATTTTGTAATTTACATTTTCTGCTTGATTTTTGGAGTTATGGTGAAGTTTGTTTTATTCTTTATGATGTGAACATGTGCTATCACTTTCGTGTTATGCTGATGTTGTTCAATAATGATAGGTTATTGTTTTATATGCTCTTAGAGAATTTTCTTCATTATTTAACTCCTTTGTTTTCTTATTCTCTTCCTTTTATTTATACGCCCTTCATTATCTTGCCATCTTTTCTTTCCCTTATCCTTTTCTTTGTTTGTTCTTGCGATGTTCTCATGTGTGTTCTTGGTAGGTAAATTTGACCCCTTTTCTTTTTCCCCAATCTTGCAATTAACATCAATTCTTACTAAAATATCTTTTGAGAACTTATAAAAAAAGGACCCAACCAGTTTAAAATTGCGATCTCTTGGTCTACAGTCAAATGTTATACCACTGAGTTAAGGATCAAATGGTGGTATTATTATCCAATCAACCTACTCTTAACATTTTTGTCAAAGTTTTCTTCTATGATATTTCCCTATTTATTTACTTATTTACTATATAAACTTTCCTCGTAAAATAATTTGAATATTTTCATGATTACTTTCTTTTTGTTGGTACAAAAGATGAAGAAGATGAATATCCAAAAAGAGAGATAAGAGAGAAAATTGAAATACAAACTTCTGCTACTCTTCTAAAACAGTTACATCAAATGGCTACGTAACTACACTAGTTTATATACACAAATAATAATGCCATGTAGGCAAAATGCTAACCTACACTAGCTAGGTTAAGCTTAACAAAATTAATACTACTACTATTGAATATGAATTACTTCTAATACCATCCCTTAATTCATATTCAACTAATCAAAGCTAACAACACAAATTTCATCCCTCAAGTGGAGAAATTGACGAGTCTTGATCGCTTTCGTCAGAACATCTGCCAGCTGCTTCTGGGTGGCTACAGAGCATAACTTCTAGCACTCCATTCCCTGATCCAAACCAAATCGTTACACCCCTATTTACCCCCTCTTGATTTTTCCATAGTCTTGCAACTCACAATAATTCTCATAAAATATCTTGACAACTTATTAAAAAAGGGCCCAACCGGGTTCGAACCGGTGACCTCTTGATCTGCAGTCAAATGCTCTACCACTGAGCTATGGACCCAATGATGATGCTTTTCCAAATAAAGAACCAACATTAAGATATATTCACATAAGTTTTTATTTCTTAAATTTGATTAGAGTCTGGTCACTGTTACGCTGATATGATGTATGTTTCTCCCTATTTATTTGATTATTTTCAATTATTTTGACATTATTTTTCTAATTGTATGGATTAAAGAGGAAACACATATTTGTTTTGGTTTATGTTAACTTTGTTACACTATATATGTTTTTCTAATGAATTGATTACATATTTAGTTTTTTAGAATTCAATTATAGGTTATGTCACATTGTATAAGTTGATGAAGAAATGAAGATTATGGTAGCAAATGAGTGACTATAAGATTGTAAAAGTTATTATTAAGATTTGTAAATGGTTGTTGAAACTCAAATTCGGAAGTAAATATGAATGCTTTATTATTTTGTAATTTACATTTTCTGCTTGATTTTTGGAGTTATGGTGAAGTTTGTTTTATTCTTTATGATGTGAACATGTGCTATCACTTTCGTGTTATGCTGATGTTGTTCAATAATGATAGGTTATTGTTTTATATGCTCTTAGAGAATTTTCTTCATTATTTAACTCCTTTGTTTTCTTATTCTCTTCCTTTTATTTATACGCCCTTCATTATCTTGCCATCTTTTCTTTCCCTTATCCTTTTCTTTGTTTGTTCTTGCGATGTTCTCATGTGTGTTCTTGGTAGGTAAATTTGACCCCTTTTCTTTTTCCCCAATCTTGCAATTAACATCAATTCTTACTAAAATATCTTTTGAGAACTTATAAAAAAAGGACCCAACCAGTTTAAAATTGCGATCTCTCTTGGTCTACAGTCAAATGTTATACCACTGAGTTAAGGATCAAATGGTGGTATTATTATCCAATCAACCTACTCTTAACATTTTTGTCAATGTTTTATTCTATGATATTTCCCTATTTATTTACTTATTTACTATATAAACTTTCCTCGTAAAATAATTTGAATATTTTCATGATTACTTTCTTTTTGTTGGTACAAAAGATGAAGAAGATGAATATCCAAAAAGAGAGATAAGAGAGAAAATTGAAATACAAACTTCTGCTACTCTTCTAAAACAGTTACATCAAATGGCTACGTAACTACACTAGTTTATATACACAAATAATAATGCCATGTAGGCAAAATGCTAACCTACACTAGCTAGGTTAAGCTTAACAAAATTAATACTACTACTATTGAATATGAATTACTTCTAATACCATCCCTTAATTCATATTCAACTAATCAAAGCTAACAACACAAATTTCATCCCTCAAGTGGAGAAATTGACGAGTCTTGATCGCTTTCGTCAGAACATCTGCCAGCTGCTTCTGGGTGGCTACAGAGCATAACTTCTAGCACTCCATTCCCTGATCCAAACCAAATCGTTACACCCCTATTTACCCCCTCTTGATTTTTCCATAGTCTTGCAACTCACAATAATTCTCATTAAAATATCTTGACAACTTATTAAAAAAGGGCCCAACCGGGTTCGAACCGGTGACCTCTTGATCTGCAGTCAAATGCTCTACCACTGAGCTATGGACCCAATGATGATGCTTTTCCAAATAAAGAACCAACATTAAGATATATTCACATAAGTTTTTATTTCTTAAATTTGATTAGAGTCTGGTCACTGTTACGCTGATATGATGTATGTTTCTCCCTATTTATTTGATTATTTTCAATTATTTTGACATTATTTTTCTAATTGTATGGATTAAAGAGGAAACACATATTTGTTTTGGTTTATGTTAACTTTGTTACACTATATATGTTTTTCTAATGAATTGATTACATATTTAGTTTTTTAGAATTCAATTATAGGTTATGTCACATTGTATAAGTTGATGAAGAAATGAAGATTATGGTAGCAAATGAGTGACTATAAGATTGTAAAAGTTATTATTAAGATTTGTAAATGGTTGTTGAAACTCAAATTCGGAAGTAAATATGAATGCTTTATTATTTTGTAATTTACATTTTCTGCTTGATTTTTGGAGTTATGGTGAAGTTTGTTTTATTCTTTATGATGTGAACATGTGCTATCACTTTCGTGTTATGCTGATGTTGTTCAATAATGATAGGTTATTGTTTTATATGCTCTTAGAGAATTTTCTTCATTATTTAACTCCTTTGTTTTCTTATTCTCTTCCTTTTATTTATACGCCCTTCATTATCTTGCCATCTTTTCTTTCCCTTATCCTTTTCTTTGTTTGTTCTTGCGATGTTCTCATGTGTGTTCTTGGTAGGTAAATTTGACCCCTTTTCTTTTTCCCCAATCTTGCAATTAACATCAATTCTTACTAAAATATCTTTTGAGAACTTATAAAAAAAGGACCCAACCAGTTTAAAATTGCGATCTCTCTTGGTCTACAGTCAAATGTTATACCACTGAGTTAAGGATCAAATGGTGGTATTATTATCCAATCAACCTACTCTTAACATTTTTGTCAATGTTTTATTCTATGATATTTCCCTATTTATTTACTTATTTACTATATAAACTTTCCTCGTAAAATAATTTGAATATTTTCATGATTACTTTCTTTTTGTTGGTACAAAAGATGAAGAAGATGAATATCCAAAAAGAGAGATAAGAGAGAAAATTGAAATACAAACTTCTGCTACTCTTCTAAAACAGTTACATCAAATGGCTACGTAACTACACTAGTTTATATACACAAATAATAATGCCATGTAGGCAAAATGCTAACCTACACTAGCTAGGTTAAGCTTAACAAAATTAATACTACTACTATTGAATATGAATTACTTCTAATACCATCCCTTAATTCATATTCAACTAATCAAAGCTAACAACACAAATTTCATCCCTCAAGTGGAGAAATTGACGAGTCTTGATCGCTTTCGTCAGAACATCTGCCAGCTGCTTCTGGGTGGCTACAGAGCATAACTTCTAGCACTCCATTCCCTGATCCAAACCAAATCGTTACACCCCTATTTACCCCCTCTTGATTTTTCCATAGTCTTGCAACTCACAATAATTCTCATTAAAATATCTTGACAACTTATTAAAAAAGGGCCCAACCGGGTTCGAACCGGTGACCTCTTGATCTGCAGTCAAATGCTCTACCACTGAGCTATGGACCCAATGATGATGCTTTTCCAAATAAAGAACCAACATTAAGATATATTCACATAAGTTTTTATTTCTTAAATTTGATTAGAGTCTGGTCACTGTTACGCTGATATGATGTATGTTTCTCCCTATTTATTTGATTATTTTCAATTATTTTGACATTATTTTTCTAATTGTATGGATTAAAGAGGAAACACATATTTGTTTTGGTTTATGTTAACTTTGTTACACTATATATGTTTTTCTAATGAATTGATTACATATTTAGTTTTTTAGAATTCAATTATAGGTTATGTCACATTGTATAAGTTGATGAAGAAATGAAGATTATGGTAGCAAATGAGTGACTATAAGATTGTAAAAGTTATTATTAAGATTTGTAAATGGTTGTTGAAACTCAAATTCGGAAGTAAATATGAATGCTTTATTATTTTGTAATTTACATTTTCTGCTTGATTTTTGGAGTTATGGTGAAGTTTGTTTTATTCTTTATGATGTGAACATGTGCTATCACTTTCGTGTTATGCTGATGTTGTTCAATAATGATAGGTTATTGTTTTATATGCTCTTAGAGAATTTTCTTCATTATTTAACTCCTTTGTTTTCTTATTCTCTTCCTTTTATTTATACGCCCTTCATTATCTTGCCATCTTTTCTTTCCCTTATCCTTTTCTTTGTTTGTTCTTGCGATGTTCTCATGTGTGTTCTTGGTAGGTAAATTTGACCCCTTTTCTTTTTCCCCAATCTTGCAATTAACATCAATTCTTACTAAAATATCTTTTGAGAACTTATAAAAAAAGGACCCAACCAGTTTAAAATTGCGATCTCTCTTGGTCTACAGTCAAATGTTATACCACTGAGTTAAGGATCAAATGGTGGTATTATTATCCAATCAACCTACTCTTAACATTTTTGTCAATGTTTTATTCTATGATATTTCCCTATTTATTTACTTATTTACTATATAAACTTTCCTCGTAAAATAATTTGAATATTTTCATGATTACTTTCTTTTTGTTGGTACAAAAGATGAAGAAGATGAATATCCAAAAAGAGAGATAAGAGAGAAAATTGAAATACAAACTTCTGCTACTCTTCTAAAACAGTTACATCAAATGGCTACGTAACTACACTAGTTTATATACACAAATAATAATGCCATGTAGGCAAAATGCTAACCTACACTAGCTAGGTTAAGCTTAACAAAATTAATACTACTACTATTGAATATGAATTACTTCTAATACCATCCCTTAATTCATATTCAACTAATCAAAGCTAACAACACAAATTTCATCCCTCAAGTGGAGAAATTGACGAGTCTTGATCGCTTTCGTCAGAACATCTGCCAGCTGCTTCTGGGTGGCTACAGAGCATAACTTCTAGCACTCCATTCCCTGATCCAAACCAAATCGTTACACCCCTATTTACCCCCTCTTGATTTTTCCATAGTCTTGCAACTCACAATAATTCTCATTAAAATATCTTGACAACTTATTAAAAAAGGGCCCAACCGGGTTCGAACCGGTGACCTCTTGATCTGCAGTCAAATGCTCTACCACTGAGCTATGGACCCAATGATGATGCTTTTCCAAATAAAGAACCAACATTAAGATATATTCACATAAGTTTTTATTTCTTAAATTTGATTAGAGTCTGGTCACTGTTACGCTGATATGATGTATGTTTCTCCCTATTTATTTGATTATTTTCAATTATTTTGACATTATTTTTCTAATTGTATGGATTAAAGAGGAAACACATATTTGTTTTGGTTTATGTTAACTTTGTTACACTATATATGTTTTTCTAATGAATTGATTACATATTTAGTTTTTTAGAATTCAATTATAGGTTATGTCACATTGTATAAGTTGATGAAGAAATGAAGATTATGGTAGCAAATGAGTGACTATAAGATTGTAAAAGTTATTATTAAGATTTGTAAATGGTTGTTGAAACTCAAATTCGGAAGTAAATATGAATGCTTTATTATTTTGTAATTTACATTTTCTGCTTGATTTTTGGAGTTATGGTGAAGTTTGTTTTATTCTTTATGATGTGAACATGTGCTATCACTTTCGTGTTATGCTGATGTTGTTCAATAATGATAGGTTATTGTTTTATATGCTCTTAGAGAATTTTCTTCATTATTTAACTCCTTTGTTTTCTTATTCTCTTCCTTTTATTTATACGCCCTTCATTATCTTGCCATCTTTTCTTTCCCTTATCCTTTTCTTTGTTTGTTCTTGCGATGTTCTCATGTGTGTTCTTGGTAGGTAAATTTGACCCCTTTTCTTTTTCCCCAATCTTGCAATTAACATCAATTCTTACTAAAATATCTTTTGAGAACTTATAAAAAAGGACCCAACCAGTTTAAAATTGCGATCTCTCTTGGTCTACAGTCAAATGTTATACCACTGAGTTAAGGATCAAATGGTGGTATTATTATCCAATCAACCTACTCTTAACATTTTTGTCAATGTTTTATTCTATGATATTTCCCTATTTATTTACTTATTTACTATATAAACTTTCCTCGTAAAATAATTTGAATATTTTCATGATTACTTTCTTTTTGTTGGTACAAAAGATGAAGAAGATGAATATCCAAAAAGAGAGATAAGAGAGAAAATTGAAATACAAACTTCTGCTACTCTTCTAAAACAGTTACATCAAATGGCTACGTAACTACACTAGTTTATATACACAAATAATAATGCCATGTAGGCAAAATGCTAACCTACACTAGCTAGGTTAAGCTTAACAAAATTAATACTACTACTATTGAATATGAATTACTTCTAATACCATCCCTTAATTCATATTCAACTAATCAAAGCTAACAACACAAATTTCATCCCTCAAGTGGAGAAATTGACGAGTCTTGATCGCTTTCGTCAGAACATCTGCCAGCTGCTTCTGGGTGGCTACAGAGCATAACTTCTAGCACTCCATTCCCTGATCCAAACCAAATCGTTACACCCCTATTTACCCCCTCTTGATTTTTCCATAGTCTTGCAACTCACAATAATTCTCATTAAAATATCTTGACAACTTATTAAAAAAGGGCCCAACCGGGTTCGAACCGGTGACCTCTTGATCTGCAGTCAAATGCTCTACCACTGAGCTATGGACCCAATGATGATGCTTTTCCAAATAAAGAACCAACATTAAGATATATTCACATAAGTTTTTATTTCTTAAATTTGATTAGAGTCTGGTCACTGTTACGCTGATATGATGTATGTTTCTCCCTATTTATTTGATTATTTTCAATTATTTTGACATTATTTTTCTAATTGTATGGATTAAAGAGGAAACACATATTTGTTTTGGTTTATGTTAACTTTGTTACACTATATATGTTTTTCTAATGAATTGATTACATATTTAGTTTTTTAGAATTCAATTATAGGTTATGTCACATTGTATAAGTTGATGAAGAAATGAAGATTATGGTAGCAAATGAGTGACTATAAGATTGTAAAAGTTATTATTAAGATTTGTAAATGGTTGTTGAAACTCAAATTCGGAAGTAAATATGAATGCTTTATTATTTTGTAATTTACATTTTCTGCTTGATTTTTGGAGTTATGGTGAAGTTTGTTTTATTCTTTATGATGTGAACATGTGCTATCACTTTCGTGTTATGCTGATGTTGTTCAATAATGATAGGTTATTGTTTTATATGCTCTTAGAGAATTTTCTTCATTATTTAACTCCTTTGTTTTCTTATTCTCTTCCTTTTATTTATACGCCCTTCATTATCTTGCCATCTTTTCTTTCCCTTATCCTTTTCTTTGTTTGTTCTTGCGATGTTCTCATGTGTGTTCTTGGTAGGTAAATTTGACCCCTTTTCTTTTTCCCCAATCTTGCAATTAACATCAATTCTTACTAAAATATCTTTTGAGAACTTATAAAAAAAGGACCCAACCAGTTTAAAATTGCGATCTCTCTTGGTCTACAGTCAAATGTTATACCACTGAGTTAAGGATCAAATGGTGGTATTATTATCCAATCAACCTACTCTTAACATTTTTGTCAATGTTTTATTCTATGATATTTCCCTATTTATTTACTTATTTACTATATAAACTTTCCTCGTAAAATAATTTGAATATTTTCATGATTACTTTCTTTTTGTTGGTACAAAAGATGAAGAAGATGAATATCCAAAAAGAGAGATAAGAGAGAAAATTGAAATACAAACTTCTGCTACTCTTCTAAAACAGTTACATCAAATGGCTACGTAACTACACTAGTTTATATACACAAATAATAATGCCATGTAGGCAAAATGCTAACCTACACTAGCTAGGTTAAGCTTAACAAAATTAATACTACTACTATTGAATATGAATTACTTCTAATACCATCCCTTAATTCATATTCAACTAATCAAAGCTAACAACACAAATTTCATCCCTCAAGTGGAGAAATTGACGAGTCTTGATCGCTTTCGTCAGAACATCTGCCAGCTGCTTCTGGGTGGCTACAGAGCATAACTTCTAGCACTCCATTCCCTGATCCAAACCAAATCGTTACACCCCTATTTACCCCCTCTTGATTTTTCCATAGTCTTGCAACTCACAATAATTCTCATTAAAATATCTTGACAACTTATTAAAAAAGGGCCCAACCGGGTTCGAACCGGTGACCTCTTGATCTGCAGTCAAATGCTCTACCACTGAGCTATGGACCCAATGATGATGCTTTTCCAAATAAAGAACCAACATTAAGATATATTCACATAAGTTTTTATTTCTTAAATTTGATTAGAGTCTGGTCACTGTTACGCTGATATGATGTATGTTTCTCCCTATTTATTTGATTATTTTCAATTATTTTGACATTATTTTTCTAATTGTATGGATTAAAGAGGAAACACATATTTGTTTTGGTTTATGTTAACTTTGTTACACTATATATGTTTTTCTAATGAATTGATTACATATTTAGTTTTTTAGAATTCAATTATAGGTTATGTCACATTGTATAAGTTGATGAAGAAATGAAGATTATGGTAGCAAATGAGTGACTATAAGATTGTAAAAGTTATTATTAAGATTTGTAAATGGTTGTTGAAACTCAAATTCGGAAGTAAATATGAATGCTTTATTATTTTGTAATTTACATTTTCTGCTTGATTTTTGGAGTTATGGTGAAGTTTGTTTTATTCTTTATGATGTGAACATGTGCTATCACTTTCGTGTTATGCTGATGTTGTTCAATAATGATAGGTTATTGTTTTATATGCTCTTAGAGAATTTTCTTCATTATTTAACTCCTTTGTTTTCTTATTCTCTTCCTTTTATTTATACGCCCTTCATTATCTTGCCATCTTTTCTTTCCCTTATCCTTTTCTTTGTTTGTTCTTGCGATGTTCTCATGTGTGTTCTTGGTAGGTAAATTTGACCCCTTTTCTTTTTCCCCAATCTTGCAATTAACATCAATTCTTACTAAAATATCTTTTGAGAACTTATAAAAAAAGGACCCAACCAGTTTAAAATTGCGATCTCTTGGTCTACAGTCAAATGTTATACCACTGAGTTAAGGATCAAATGGTGGTATTATTATCCAATCAACCTACTCTTAACATTTTTGTCAAAGTTTTCTTCTATGATATTTCCCTATTTATTTACTTATTTACTATATAAACTTTCCTCGTAAAATAATTTGAATATTTTCATGATTACTTTCTTTTTGTTGGTACAAAAGATGAAGAAGATGAATATCAAAAAGAGAGATAAGAGAGAAAATTGAAATACAAACTTCTGCTACTCTTCTAAAACAGTTACATCAAATGGCTACGTAACTACACTAGTTTATATACACAAATAATAATGCCATGTAGGCAAAATGCTAACCTACACTAGCTAGGTTAAGCTTAACAAAATTAATACTACTACTATTGAATATGAATTACTTCTAATACCATCCCTTAATTCATATTCAACTAATCAAAGCTAACAACACAAATTTCATCCCTCAAGTGGAGAAATTGACGAGTCTTGATCGCTTTCGTCAGAACATCTGCCAGCTGCTTCTGGGTGGCTACAGAGCATAACTTCTAGCACTCCATTCCCTGATCCAAACCAAATCGTTACACCCCTATTTACCCCCTCTTGATTTTTCCATAGTCTTGCAACTCACAATAATTCTCATTAAAATATCTTGACAACTTATTAAAAAAGGGCCCAACCGGGTTCGAACCGGTGACCTCTTGATCTGCAGTCAAATGCTCTACCACTGAGCTATGGACCCAATGATGATGCTTTTCCAAATAAAGAACCAACATTAAGATATATTCACATAAGTTTTTATTTCTTAAATTTGATTAGAGTCTGGTCACTGTTACGCTGATATGATGTATGTTTCTCCCTATTTATTTGATTATTTTCAATTATTTTGACATTATTTTTCTAATTGTATGGATTAAAGAGGAAACACATATTTGTTTTGGTTTATGTTAACTTTGTTACACTATATATGTTTTTCTAATGAATTGATTACATATTAGTTTTTTAGAATTCAATTATAGGTTATGTCACATTGTATAAGTTGATGAAGAAATGAAGATTATGGTAGCAAATGAGTGACTATAAGATTGTAAAAGTTATTATTAAGATTTGTAAATGGTTGTTGAAACTCAAATTCGGAAGTAAATATGAATGCTTTATTATTTTGTAATTTACATTTCTGCTTGATTTTTGGAGTTATGGTGAAGTTTGTTTTATTCTTTATGATGTGAACATGTGCTATCACTTTCGTGTTATGCTGATGTTGTTCAATAATGATAGGTTATTGTTTTATATGCTCTTAGAGAATTTTCTTCATTATTTAACTCCTTTGTTTTCTTATTCTCTTCCTTTTATTTATACGCCCTTCATTATCTTGCCATCTTTTCTTTCCCTTATCCTTTTCTTTGTTTGTTCTTGCGATGTTCTCATGTGTGTTCTTGGTAGGTAAATTTGACCCCTTTTCTTTTTCCCCAATCTTGCAATTAACATCAATTCTTACTAAAATATCTTTTGAGAACTTATAAAAAAAGGACCCAACCAGTTTAAAATTGCGATCTCTCTTGGTCTACAGTCAAATGTTATACCACTGAGTTAAGGATCAAATGGTGGTATTACTATCCAATCAACCTACTCTTAACATTTTTGTCAAAGTTTTCTTCTATGATATTTCCCTATTTATTTACTTATTTACTATATAAACTTTCCTCGTAAAATAATTTGAATATTTTCATGATTACTTTCTTTTTGTTGGTACACAAAAGATGAAGAAGATGAATATCCAAAAAGAGAGATAAGAGAGAAAATTGAAATACAAACTTCTGCTACTCTTCTAAAACAGTTAGGCAAAATGCTAACCTACACTAGCTAGGTTAAGCTTAACAAAATTAATACTACTACTATTGAATATGAATTACTTCTAATACCATCCCTTAATTCATATTCAACTAATCAAAGCTAACAACACAAATTTCATCCCTCAAGTGGAGAAATTGACGAGTCTTGATCGCTTTCGTCAGAACATCTGCCAGCTGCTTCTGGGTGGCTACAGAGCATAACTTCTAGCACTCCATTCCCTGATCCAAACCAAATCGTTACACCCCTATTTACCCCCTCTTGATTTTTCCATAGTCTTGCAACTCACAATAATTCTCTATAAAATATCTTGACAACTTATTAAAAAAGGGCCCAACCGGGTTCGAACCGGTGACCTCTTGATCTGCAGTCAAATGCTCTACCACTGAGCTATGGACCCAATGATGATGCTTTTCGAAATAAAGAACCAACATTAAGATATATTCACATAAGTTTTATTTCTTAAATTTGATTAGAGTCTGGTCACTGTTACGCTGATATGATGTATGTTTCTCCCTATTTATTTGATTATTTTCAATTATTTTGACATTATTTTTCTAATTGTATGGATTAAAGAGGAAACACATATTTGTTTTGGTTTATGTTAACTTTGTTACACTATATATGTTTTTCTAATGAATTGATTACATATTTAGTTTTTTAGAATTCAATTATAGGTTATGTCACATTGTATAAGTTGATGAAGAAATGAAGATTATGGTAGCAAATGAGTGACTATAAGATTGTAAAAGTTATTATTAAGATTTGTAAATGGTTGTTGAAACTCAAATTCGGAAGTAAATATGAATGCTTTATTATTTTGTAATTTACATTTTCTGCTTGATTTTTGGAGTTATGGTGAAGTTTGTTTTATTCTCTTATGATGTGAACATGTGCTATCACTTTCGTGTATGCTGATGTTGTTCAATAATGATAGGTTATTGTTTTATATGCTCTTAGAGAATTTTCTTTCTTTGTTTCCCTTCATTATTTTCACTAAAACTCCTTTGTTTCTTATTCTCTTCCTTTTATTTATACGCCCTTCATTATCTTGCCATCTTTTCTTTCCCTTTATCCTTTTCCTTTTTTTCTTTTTTGTTTGTTTTTTCTTGCGGTGTTCTCATGTGTGTTCTTGGTAGGTAAATTTGACCCCCGTTTTCTTTTTCCCCAATCTTGCAATTAACATCAATTCTTACTAAAATATCTTTTGAGAACTTATAAAAAAGGACCCAACCAGTTAAAAATTGCGATCTCTCTGGTCTACAGTCAAATGTTAACCACTGAGTTAAGGATCAAATGGTGGTATTATTATCCAATCAACCTACTCTTAACATTTTGTCAATGTTTTATTCTATGATATTTCCCTATTTATTTACTTATTTACTATATAAACTTTCCTCGTAAAATAATTTGAATATTTTCATGATTTCTTTTTGTTGGTACAAAAGATGAAGAAGATGAATATCCAAAAGAGAGATAAGAGAGAAAATTGAAATACAAACTTCTGCTACTCTTCTAAAACAGTTACATCAAATGGCTACGTAACTACACTAGTTTTATACACAAAATAATAATGCCATGTAGGCAAAATGCTAACCTACACTAGCTAGGTTAAGCTTAACAAAATTAATACTACTACTATTGAATATGAATTACTTCTAATACCATCCCTTAATTCATATTCAAAAATCAAAGCTAACACACACAAATTTATCCCTCAAGTGGAGAAATTGACGAGTCTTGATCGCTTTCGTCAGAACATCTGCCAGCTGCTTCTGGGTGGCTACAGAGCATAACTTCTAGCACTCCATTCCTGATCCAAACCAAATCGTTACACCCCTATTTACCCCCTTTGATTTTCCATAGTCTTGCAACCAACTCACAATAATTCCTTAAAATATCTTGACAACTTATTAAAAAAGGCCCAACCCGGGTTCGAACCGGTGACCTCTTGATCTGCAGTCAAATGCTCTACCACTGAGCTATGGACCCAATGATGATGCTTTTCCAAATAAAGAACCAACATTAAGATATATTCACATAAGTTTTTATTTCTTAAATTTGATTAGAGTTGGTCACTGTTACGCTGATATGATGTATGTTTCTCCTATATATTTGATTATTTCAATTATTTTGACATTTTTCTAATTGTATGGATTAAAGAGGAAACACATATTGTTTTGGTTATGTTAACTTTGTTACACTTATATGTTTCTAATGAATTGATTACATATTTAGTTTTTTAGAATTCAATTATAGGTTATGTCACATTGTATAAGTTGATGAAGAAATGAAGATTATGGTAGCAAATGAGTGACTATAAGATTGTAAAAGTTATTATTAAGATTTGTAAATGGTTGTTGAAAACAAATTCGGAAGTAAATATGAATGCTTTATTATTTGTAATTTACATTTTGCTTGATTTTTGGAGTTATGGTGAAGTTTGTTTTATCTTTATGATGTGAACATGTGCTATCACTTTGGTGTTATGCTGATGGTGTTCAATAATGATAGGTTATTGTTTATATGCTCTTAGAGAATTTTCTTCATTATTTAACTCTTTGTTTTCTTATTCTCTTCCTTTTATTTATACGCCTTCATTATCTTGCCATCTTTTTTCCCTTATCCTTTTCTTTGTTTGTTCTTGCGATGTTCTCAGGTGTGGTTCTTGGTAGGTAAATTTGACCCTTTCTTTTTCCCCAATCTTGCAATAACATCAATCTACTAAAATATCTTTTGAGAACTTATAAAAAAAGGGACCCAACCAGTTTAAAATTGCGATCTCTTGGTCTACAGTCAAATGTTATACCACTGAGTTAAGGATCAAATGGTGGTATTATTATCCAATCAACCTACTCTTAACATTTTGTCAAAGTTTTATTCTAGATATTTCCCTATTTATGTACTTATTTACTATATAAACTTTCCTCGAAAATAATTTGAATATTTCATGAATACTTTCTTTTTGTGGTACAGATGAAGAAGATGAATATCCAAAAAGAGAGATAAGAGAGAAAATGAAATACAAACTTCTGTACTCTTCTAAAACAGTTACATCAAATGGTACGTAACTACACTAGTTATATACACAAATAATAATGCCATGTAGGCAAAATGCTAACCTACACTAGCTAGGTTAAGCTTAACAAAATTAATACTACTACTATTGAATATGAATTACTTCTAATACCATCCTTAATTCATATTCAACTAATCAAAGCTAAACACAAATTTCATCCCTCAAGTGGAGAAATTGACGAGTCTTGATCGCTTTCGTCAGAACATCTGCCGCTGCTTCTGGGTGGCTACAGAGCATAACTTCTAGCACTCCATTCCCTGATCCAAACCAAATCGTTACACCCCTATTTACCCCTCTTGATTTTCCATAGTCTTGCAAACTCACAATAATTCTCATTAAAATATCTTGACAATTAAAAAAGGGCCAACCGGGTTCGAACCGGTGACCTCTGATCTGCAGTCAAATGCTCTACCACTGAGCTATGGACCAATGATGATGCTTTTCCAAAATAAAGAACCAACATTAAGATATATTCACATAAGTTTTATTTCTTAAATTTGATTAGAGTCTGGTCACTGTTACGCTGATATGATGTATGTTTCTCCCTATTATTTGATTATTTTCAATTATTTTGACATTATTTTTCTAATTGTATGGATTAAAGAGGAAAACATATTTTGTTTGGTTTATGTAACTTTGTTACACTATATATGTTTTTCTAATGAATTGATTACATATTTAGTTTTTTAGAATTCAATTATAGGTTATGTCACATTGTATAAGTTGATGAAGAAAGAAATGAGATTATGGTAGCAAATGAGTGACTATAAGATTGTAAAAGTTATTATTAAGATTGTAAATGGTTGTTGAAACTCAATTCGGAAGTAATATGAATGCTTTATATTTTGTAATTTACATTTCTGCTTGATTTTTGGAGTTATGGTGAAGTTTGTTTTATTCTTATGATGTGAACATGTGCTATCACTTTGTGTATGCTGATGTTGTTCAATAATGATAGGTTATTGTTTTATATGCTCTTAGAGAATTTTTCATTATTTAACTCCTTTGTTCTTATTCTCTTCCTTTTATTTATACGCCCTTCATTATCTTGCCATCTTTTCTTTCCCTTATCCTTTTCTTGTTTGTTCTTGCGTTGTTCTCATGTGTGTTCTTGGTAGGTAAATTTGACCCCTTTTCTTTCCCCAATCTTGCAATTAACATCAATCTTACTAAAATTCTTTTGAGACTTATAAAAAAAGGACCCAACCAGTTTTAAAATTGCGATCTCTTGGTCTACAGTCAATGTTATACCACTGAGTTAAGGATCAAATGGGGGTATTATTATCCAATTAACCTACTCTTAACATTTTTGTCAATGTTTCTTCTATGATATTTCCCTATTATTTACTTATTTACTATATAAACTTTCCTCGTAAAATAATTTGAATATTTTCATGATTACTTTCTTTTTGTTGGTACAAAAGATGAAGAAGATGAATATCCAAAAGAGAGATAAGAGAGAAAATTGAAATACAAACTTCTGCTACTCTTCTAAAACAGTACATCAAATGGCTACGTAACTACACTAGTTTATATACACAATAATAATGCCATGTAGACAAAATGCTAACCTACACTAGCTGGTTAAGATTAACAAAATTAATACTCTACTATTGAATATGAATTACTTCTAATACCATCCCTTAATTCATATTCAACTAA
>NW_026113137.1:0-39391 GCF_024323335.1 Lathyrus oleraceus | reverse complement strand
CCCCCCCCCCCCCCCCCCCCCCCCCCCCCCCCCCCCCCCCCCCCCCCCCCCCCCCCCCCCCACCCCCCCCCCCCCCCCCCCCCCCCCCTCCCCCCCCCCCCCCCCCCCCCCCCCCCCCCCCCCCCCCCCCCCCCCCCCCCCCCCCCCCCCCCCCCCCCCCCCCCCCCCCCCCCCCCCCCCCCCACCCCCCCCCCCCCCCCCCCCCCCCCCCCCCCCCCCCCCCCCCCCCCCCCCCCCCCCCCCCCCCCCCCCCCCCCCCCCCCCCCCCCCCCCCCCCCCCCCCCCACCCCCCCCCCCCCCCCCCCCCCCCCCCCCCCCCCCCCCCCCCCCCCCCCCCCCCCCCCCCCCCCCCCCCCCCCCCCCCCCCCCCCCCCCCCCCCCCCCCCCCCCCCCCCCCCCCCCCCCCCCCCCCCCCCCCCCCCCCCCCCCCCCCCCCCCCCCCCCCCCCCCCCCCCCCCCCCCCCCCCCCCCCCCCCCCCCCCCCCCCTTCCATAAGAATCGTCACACACCATTTACTCAAAGGGCCAAATAAACCATCCTCAAATCCCAAACCCATAAATCACCCAACTCCTTAGGCATACACACATCCTCCCATCTTATCATAAGCAACCTTTGCCCCACCTTTAGCATCACCATAGAGAACGAGCTTATGCATTCCAATAATCTTCCTCCAGCACACAACTATCATCTTCATGAATGAAATAAAGAAGATAAAAATGACATTGAGGACCGAGTTGAGAATGAAAATCCTCCTACTAAGGATGAAAAACCAATTCATCGATCCAATAAGTAAGTTTGTTAGTGAAAATCTTGATCAAAGTTTCCCAAGTCACTGCCCTTCTCGGATTCTCCCCGCCGAAAAGCCTAAGTAAGTAAGAGGAAGAGAAACCACTTTATAGTAAAGGAAACTCTCATCCAACTCAAAAAAAGAACCTCCGACATTAACGTTGTAGAGAAAATCTTGGAAAAATTCACTCTCAACCCCAAAGTCAACTCAAAATTTCAAGGAGTAGATTTAATATTCAAAAGATTCAGAACCTAAGCCCCCCTTCCATAAGAATCGTCACACACCACTTAATCAAAGGGACAAATAAACCATCCTCAAATCCCAAACCCATAAATCACCGGACACCTTAAGCTTACACACATCCTCCCATCTTACCCCAAGCAACCTTTGCCCCACCTTTAGCACCACCCTAGAGAACGAGCTTATGCATGCCAATAATCTTCCTCCAAGACACAACTATCATCTTCATGAATGAGAGAAAGAAGATAAAAATGACATTGAGGACCTAGTTGAGAATGAAAATCCTCCTACCAAGGATGAAAAACCAATTCATCGATCCAACAAGTTATTGAGTCATAGGCATTCTCAAAGTCCACTTTCAAAATACGACACTCATTCTTCAAAAACTTAGCTAACTCAATTTCCTCATTAAACATCATGACCCATCAGTAAGTTATCTGCCTTTAAGAAAGGCCGATTGTGTCGCGGGAGAGATAATATTATTCATCACTCTAACTAATCTACCAGACAACACTTTGACCACCAACTTATAAAGTGCCCCAAGAAGAGATATCAACCTAAAATCCCCTAAATCCAACAAAGAGTCCACCTTCAGAATAAGAACCTAAAAAAATAAGATAAAAATCCTAGGTATTATCACATTCATAAAAGATTGGAAAAACATAACATACAAATCTCCTTTAAGAAAGTCCTATAACTTCTTTAAAAATAAAAAATTGAACCCATCAGGTTCTGGACTTTTATTCCCCTGCATCCCAACAGTAACTGCATCCACCTCCATCGGCTGAAATATAGCAGATAAAGCCTCTACCTCATTATGGAAAGTAACCTCATTTAACGAAGGCCTACCCGACACCCACTCCAAATAATGAGCCTTGAAATACATAACCCCTCCAACCTCATCCACCTTATCCAACCACATCTCTCCCACCCTAATAAAAACAATGGAGTTCCTCAGCATCCCCTACTTCACACAAGCATGAAAGAATTGGGTATTAACATAGACTACCTTAAGCCACAATGCTCCATCCATACATCCATTCTATCTATCAACTCGTCATCTGCAAGCGAGGAGGATTCAACCCTAAGCTCCCAAAACTCAATCTTTTCCACACAATTCTTTATCATAAAATGCACATAACCAAAGGCATCCTTACTCCAAAATTTAATACATACAATGAGAACCTTTTTCTCATCTCTCAGAGAACACGCCATGCAACCCAATGTTGCACTACCCCCACAAAGACTATTAGACTACACCTTAGAAGTTGACATTAACCAATTAAAATTTAATGAACCAAAAAGGTTCAGGTCCTTAAAGATGATATACATACTTATGTACAATCATACAATGGTCAGAGACAACCCAAGAAAGAGCCCATAGATTTTTGTGGCCCACCCTCCTCCAACGCGTCGAGACCAGGACACGATCAAACATGCTCATGACTATCCCATTCGAATGATACATAGTAAAACTCCTCCCCACTAACTGGGTATCCACCAACCCCATAGCTTTAGTAAATAACCCAAACTCGAAAGACTCCACTAACCCCATGGATTTAGAGGCTACCCCAACTTCTTCTCTCTTGAAGCAAAGAGTTAGAATCACGCATAACACACCAAACAAACACTTTGTAGACGCTTGCGAGTCTGCACCAAATTTATCCACAACACTCTTATATCAAATAAGGGACACTTTGAATAAACATTAACTACAAAACATAAACGGGAATAAACTCCCCCATTCCAAAAAAAAAAAACTAAATAATCGGGACCACAAAAAGAAAAAAAGTGTTTCCCTTTCACACTACACCGAATCGAAAGCATAACCACATGGGTAAAACTTCAATCACATAACCTATTACCATAGTGAAAGTGACATTAAGCCTCATCAACATCTCCCAACTTCACCTTTTGAATGGCTAAAAAATATAGGGGATGCTCTCTAATTTTCCTTTTGTTACTGTGGCCCCTAACTCGCTAATATTAAAAGACCATATGATAATGGAAACTTAAAAATCTTTCTATCAGCCTTAACCAAGTCATCACACACTTCCAACTATTTTTCCTATTTGTTCAATAAACATGAAGGAATTATATCAAAATATTTAGAAGTCATGATTAATAGAAAAGAGTCACATCCAATAATTAAAGAACTTATGGATACGAGTAATTTCAATTGCATAAATAAATATCATTCATTAACGGCGGAAAAACTTATTAACACATCTACAAATCATACTCTATTCATTGCATTTGTTTAGAAATGTTCTATAAATCGATAAAAACAAAACAAAGAATGATAAAAACTAAATATATGCAATCTAAATTATCTATGATACAAGTCATTATATTTGGACATTAATAATTCTTTAGCACTCATTCAACACCTTATAGTAAGAAAATGAAGTCCTTATTTTTTAAGTTTCTCTCTTTTTATCACATCACCGAAGATATTACATGTATGACATTATTTTCTCTATTTCTTACTCACTCAAGCCTCTATACAATGCATTTTGTCCAATAATAACACGAGGCCATAGACGGATCATATTGAAGTGGAAGGTAAAAATATGAGCAGTAACATTAAATAATGCTTTTATAAGATTACAAATGAGCACTTCACAACTGTCATAAAAGTGTTGAAGTTATTTAGAATGATATCATATAATGGAGATACAGTGAAGGATGGAGAGACTAAACATTAGCACAAGTCACATCCCTCAATGCTAACCACTATGTTCTTTGAAGTTTCTATTGTAGTTGAAGTGGATTTTATTCTCAAGTGCGCACATCGTCTGACCACTACAAGAAAATGTATTTTTAGTTAGGGGTTAAACCCTTCACTAATGCAAAAATTTCATCACAAAACAATAATTTGTGAGAGGATATAACCCCTAGTTAATTAGGACTCGCAAATAAATGGTTAGAGAACAAACCTTTCATAAAATTGGCTAGGGGATAAATCTCTGACTAAATATAAGTCATAAAATTCAGTGTGATACAATATAGATGTATGAGCAAACTAGTGGCACAAACGTGTCAGATATTTTATGAGGAGATGATTCCATAGCTAATGCATCAACGTTTTGCATTTTACAAGGGGTAAAACCTCTAACTCAGTATGTCGGGCATTTGTGAGGGATAAAACCCCTAGCAAATGCAATTTGTTTTGCAATTTGTGAGGGGATTATCCTTTAACTAATGTTTATATATTATATTAAAAAAATATTATAATTATAATAATACAATTATAATAACAAATATATATTTTTAAATTTTATACCATTTTTAAATTTTGTAAATATATATTATAATTATAATAATACAATTATAAATTTTGTAAATATATATTTTTAAATTTTGTGCCATTTTTAAAAACATATATTATTATATTTATACACTAAATAATAAAAACTATCTATCTATCTATCTATCTATCTATCTATATATATATATATATATATATCTATATATATATATATATATATCTATATATATATATATATATATATATATATATCTATATATATATATATATATATATCTATATATATATATATATATATATATATATATATATATATATATATTTATTTATTTATATACTAAATATAGACAACGTATACATAATAATAATAATATATAGAAATAAAAATAAAAATACAACGCAGATCAATATTTTTGAAATATTAGAATATATATATTTTAGAAATATTAGAATATAAATACTAAAAAGTTTAGAAATAAAAATAATATTTTTGAAATATATGTACTAAATAATATAGCATTTTTGAATTTTTTATTTATTATTACAACATTACACCAAATACAATATAGATCAATATCAAATACACCTAAAATCTTAAAAAGAAAAATATATGTGTATCTTGTATAAATGAATAATCAGAATCTTGTCCTCTTTAATTTGAAGCTCCATTTTGATGACATTTATATAATAAATTTATACATGCAACACAGAAAATCAAAACATAATAAATAATTAGTGACAATAAATTATAAATTTAAAGAAACTATAATAAAAAATATTAATGTTTACCTAATTTCATAATGATATAATATTTGAAAGAAGAAGAAATTGAATGTTTCAGTAATAAAAGTTTTTTGTTGTGAGAGAGTGAAAAAGAGTGAATGTTCTTGCTGCGAGAGAGAAAAGAGGGGTTGAAGAGAAGAGAAGGAAAATGAGAGAGAAAGAAGGTGCCTGAGAGACATTTAATGATGACAAATAGCGAGGGGCGCCCCCACGGAGGTCATAACGGTCATGAATTACGAGGGACTACCCCTAACTAATTTATGACGTGTACAGAGTGGTACATGGGTGTATAGTTTGTGCAGTGATTTGCGAGGGACTTCCCCATACAGAATTAACGGATAATATTTTCGAGGGACTCCCCCTCGGTAATAATGACGTGTTGCAGGCACACAGCAGTTGTACTCATAACACTTTTTTGGCTGATTTGACTTAACCTTACAATTGGTGAGGCGTATCCCCTTGCTAATTGAATGAATATGATTGGTGAGGGGGTACCACATTGCAAATGACTTTATTTGCCATCCCATTTGCTTAAATTTTTTCCCTATTTCTTCTTTGCGAGGAATGACCCCTAGCAAAGTCCAATTTCAAAATTTTTTAAAAAATTCTCCCATGTTTGCGAGGGGTTACCCCACGTCCTTGTCTTATATAATTTTTTTAATATATATTTTGAGTGTTGCGAGGGGTTTAACCCCAAGCAACATTGTTTATTTAGTGAGGGATTTTACCCTTGGCAAAATCCCCTAGCTATACAAGGTTTTTCTTGTAGTGGACAAAGATGGCTTATGAGATCAATATATATTACACGCACTGTCAGATGAAGGATTTGAAGTGATAAGAGATCTTTTATGTGTAAGCACTTTAGTAGTTGACTTATAGATATGAGAAAGTTGCTCGATGAATTTAGTAGAGTTTGTAACTTCTACACACATGAAGTCGTTATTAAAGCGTAATGGTCGATTACTCGCTGTAAATATGGATTCTATTTGGATGATAGAAAAACATTATTCCGCTCAATGAGAGTGAAATGCCCATCTACTTATTAATGAATTTATTTTCTTTTTGGATAGGTAACGAAGATGTATCTTAGGGATGAATATAATATGTCAAGAACTAGAGTGCAACAAAAATAATTGTTGGAGGCACTCTTTTTTTTCTCTGGTGTTACACCCTCTTGTCCACAAAATTGAGACAATTGCAAGTTTTTTTCTCTATGTTTGGTATCTTGATGATGAGACGGTAATAAGAAATTCATAGGAAGTGGCCAAAAGCCTTGAAATCATTTGAGATATGGGTCTAAGATTGAGCCTTGAATTGTATATTCATAAGTATAAGCTCTTTTTATCTTTGTGTGATGGAAATAAAATGTTCTTTTTTCTAAATATGTGCCAATCAAATCATATGGAGGAGTCAATTATTTGATTGTATAAAGAGTTACAAGGGGGGATTAAAAATATTGTAGTTCTTGAAGGTATTTTATTTGGTGTTTGTAAATGGAGGGTGGCTTTTTTTACCTATCAAGGGTGAGAGTTGGGTTTTAATTCAAAAGTAGAGGTTTTTCTTGTACTATAGCTTACATGATTCAATCTTGAGTGTGACAAGATCATACATTGAGAGACTTTGGAATATGTGGTATATGAACTTTAATTTTGAAATGAATCTAGATGGTCTTAGTCGTATGATCTGATTTTTGACCTTGACAATTTTACTAGCAAGGAAATGGTTCTCCCTAAAGCCTGGCATATTTTATGGAGTTCCTTTTTTAGTAAAAAAAGTGTTTAGAAAATGAAATTAAAGTTTCACATTACCACAGGACATAAAATATTTTTAGGTGTCTGCAAGTAACATGCTTAAGATTTTTTTTATATTATTCTTATTTATGAATTAGGTCAACATATGTCACCAATAGAGTATCACACTATTTTTTAGTATGAACTTATGATTCATTATTTCCTATAGATGATGTTTGTCATGTTTGTTGTAAGGTGTGCCTGAATACTTTTGGGGAGCACACTTTTCATGTAGAGAGCTTTTAGGTTTCAAAATATGATTTTGTTAGGGATCACTTTTAAATATATTTAGGCGGAATAAAGTATATTGAGAGGCATTGAGATACATTGGAATATGTGGTATGAATTTTAATTTTGAAATGACTATAGATGATCTTAGTCGTATGATTCTGAGTTTTGACCTTAACAATTTTACTAGCAAGGAAAGAGTTCTCCCTAAAGCATGACATATTTTGTGGAGTTCCCGTTTTAGTAAAAAAAGTGTTTAGGAAATGAAATTATAATTTCACATTACCACAAGACAGAAAGCATTTTTAGGTGTCTGTAAGCAACATGCTTAAGATTTTCTTCTAATTATTCTTATTTATGAGTTAAGTCAGCGTATGTCACCAATAGAGTATCATACTGTTTTTAAGTATGAACTCATGATCCATTATTTTCTATAGATGATGTTTGTCATGTTTGTTGTAAGGTGTGCCTGGATACTTTTGGGGAGCACACTTTTCATGTAGAGAACTTCTAAGTTTCAAATACAGACATGAGTTTGTTAGGGACCACTTTTTTTTATATATTTATGCCGAAGAGAGTATATGTGTAGGAAAAGATATATGTGAATTTCTTGATCTACCCACAAGAAGAAGATCAACACTTAAGGAAACATATATTTTGGTGTACATGTGGGTTGAAAGGAAACACACATGTGTGAACTTGGTTGCGGTGATCGAGGACTAAGAGTTTTACTATTGGGATAGACAACCATCAAAATTGCTACAAGAAAAATGGTTAAAATTAAGACAGTGTAGTGTTTTAATGATCAACATAAATTCATATTATTTGCGTTTGAAATTTTTGGCTTCTTATCACCAAAATCGATTGATCATTTACAAAGAATTTAAAGAGTCACAAATGCAATGTTGTGTCTTTTAAATTTATGAGCATAATTATTAAAAGATTAGTGATGGAGGAGTATAATTTTTCACATATTTGCATTTAAGACAATAATTATCAACAAAATAATTAATTCAAACAATAACGAATATAATATACTATTTTAAGCAAACATATTCTACATCAACTTTTTTTGATAAAGACAAACTTTACAATGCAAAGCATAGCTAAGAGAGAGAAAGAGAGGCATTTTCTTTGGCAGTAGAATCACATGGATCTTCTTCAGAATACAGACTCAATTAGTTTCTCTTGTCAGATTAAAATTGGCAAAAGTTTCCATCAATTTCTGCATCAACACTGTTACTCGTTTCTATTCTATGCAATAATATGTACTAGTAATAATCAACCTCCATTAATTTGAGATCAGATACTTAATGTTAAATTTTTAAAATATTTGTCAACTCGATGAAAATCGATATTGTTAAGTTCTAATGTCATCATCAAAATTCAAATTTTGATATTTACGATCGTGTGAATTTGTGCATATCAAATTTTTTAAAATTTCCTATTCTTTCACTTGTGATTTTTCTTTTAAAACCTCTTGGTGTGTGTGCTCAAATCCTACTACTTCAAACCCCACCACTTTAAACTCTAAGCTAGCTATATTTGGCTCTTTCTTTCAACCTATAAAATGAAATACCTCTAAAGTTAGATGAACTTTCTTCAAATAATTACTTTATTTTCCATGCAATTTTCCATGATATGATATGATTCCAATGCACCAACATGATATAAAATATGTACTTAAAAGAATGAAAACAGAGAATCCAATTTTTATTATGTGGACCATAGTATATGTGACAGAGCTGGAAATCCACTATAGAGGGACATGAATAATAATTGTATAATTTTTAAATATTTTATTTCAACCAAATATAAATTAATATATATTTTTCAAAAATAAAAAATAGTGTATTAAAAATGAAGTTGCACTACTCAAAAGTTCATCACCTCTTCATGTAGATTTGTCTCAACTTTATACACCAATCTACACCAACATAAATTGAGAAAAGAAAAGAAAAGAATTGACAAGAAAAAATAAGATTGAGTCAAGTCTAATGAACTTTCTCCTCATTTTAAATCTAAAATATTCATAAATCAGATCTCACATTCACGTAATCTACGCATCAATGATAGTTCGATTAAAATCGAATTGTTTAACAAAAATATAAAATTTTATTTCTTGATTAAAAATAGTAAATTACAATTCAGACCATCTAAAACCATACACCGATATCTGATATTCTGATAACGTGATTGTAAAGAACTTCGATAAAAATAAGTTTTTTTTAATGGAAATGGTGGTGCTGCTGATCAGGCCATGGCCATAAACTTTGTTGCTCATCAATGTTGTGAAACATGTTGCAAAAGCTTTCATCTTGAAGATCAGATCTTGTTGAGCATTGAAGGAGCTGTGTCATGCTTGTAGGCTTAAGGGAAGATTGTATAAGAGTTTTACCATTTAGTGAAGAAACAGGACTGTTCATCATTGGTGTTCTAGAAAGATCTAGATTCATATCTGAACTGTTATCACTTCCATTGCTCCATGATCCTTCATTTTCTTTTTTGAGACTAGCTTTTCCATTTTCAAAGCAATCCTTTTTCTTTAGAGTTTGTAACTGCAAATAGAAGATATAGTAAGGTCTTCATTTATATATGTATCATATATAGATATTATTTATAATCATAAATATTATTTTCGACAAAACAACATCGAAATGTGTTCACAATATTATCCACCCTTTTTAGGCGAAAAATCACAATCTTTTGAAATGTGTTGAAAATATTGTTCAGCGTATTTAGATTGAGAAAAAATTACACTATTCCGACAAAAGTGACAAACGAGGATATCTGTCCTATTTAGGTCTATGTCGTAAAATCTCCACAAAAAAAATAGGGCGGAACGTGCATAAGTTAGGGTATGGAGATAAAATGGATGATGTTGGACGGACAAGCGGACCTTGGACCCCTAAAGACTAAGAATTACAAAAATATTAACGATTGCGAGTCTAAAACTTTAATCCACTCTAAAAAAAATACAGACAATACAATAAAAATACAGACAATACAATATAGACAATACAGATATGTCCGACAGAATAACCCATTTTACCATGTCTAATTGTAATCACCGCATTGTTATTATTCTTACGCTAAAATTTTCAAAATATAGGAGTAATATGAAATTTTTTACGCAATAGAAAGCTTAGAATGTATAATGTATGTGTATAGATCTTGATAGATCTTACAGGTAATATAGATATAGATTTGATTAGAACTTCATATGCAACCATGTGGACAACTAAGTAATAATCAGATGATGAAAAGCTAGCTTGTCTTTTTCATAGCAACATGGAATAGTAATATAAAACAGTACTCATTAGAAAAAGAAAAATAAACATATCATATCACTATTAATTTACAGTTCTGCATTCTGACATACTGACTATTCCTATGAATGATCAACTAACAATCAATGTAGCAGAAACTTAATGACAAAATTAATTACTTTAAAAACTCTTAAAGACCATGTGGAATCTTAACTAAATTAATGTAATTTAATTTTTTAAGTTAATAGGTCAGAACTAACAAAACTTAAGAAAAATACAAAAGAAAAAAGCTCATTTAAAAATAAAATAAAATAATTTTTTTATTAAAGGTGTAACTAATAATTACTCCCTCTAATTTCTATATTATAAAAAATAAATTACTTTAGATTTATTATATAATCTGATTATATAATTAATGTATTTTATCAGAGACTTTAACTATTTAATAAATTTCAAAAAAATAATTTAAAAAATATTTTTGAATGATCTCTTATAAAATTCAAACTTAAATTTTGAAATTATAAAGTCAAATTCTACTATTGATCCAATCTCATAATAACTATCTTTTACCTAGAGGTGATAAAAAAATTAGCATAAAAGAAAAATTAAATTTTTAAAAAGAGTTAACTTTTTTCACTTCAAATATGAAAATCTATGTCAATTAAACATAATTGGAGACATGGAAGAGCATTCAAAAGACCAAATAATTAAAACCTTTAATGTTAGGAAAACTTAGTTTTTCTTTGATGTACTCCATTCACAAAAATACATCAAATCAAAGTCCATATCAAGAGTAAAAGACATGAAAACTTGGAGAAAAATAAATAAATAAACCAAAATGAGAAAACTTTATTTTCTTTTATTTCTAATATATGAATCATCTTCAATAATACAAATTTGGATATTGTAGTCCAGTCACAATCTATCTTTTTCTTGAACATTGAATATTTTTTAACTATATAAAGATTATATTTTGAATCAAGATTAAGACATATCAAATTAATTGAATTAACCTCCAACATCCATCTTAATCAAAGCTCTTCTTTTTTCAAAACTAATCACTCAATAGTCTAATCAAGAAAAAGAAACTATAGATGTAAAATATTGAAAAAATTTAAAGATCTAATTGCACTAACTAAATATGATTAGTACTATTATTAACATCATTAATTATACTAATTAATTAGTAATTACCTCTGCATGTAATTTGTGGTTTTGTGCCTTAAGAACATCATTATCAGCTCTAAGAGATTCAAATTGCTTCTTAAGAACTTCATATTCTTTCTCAAGTTGCTTTGTTTTCCACCTTGCTCTTCTATTTTGAAACCATATAGCTACTTGTCTAGGTTGCAATCCCAAAGCTTTTGCTAATTGCATTTTTCTCTCAGGTTCAAGTTTGTTTCCAATCTCAAAACTTTTCTCAAGTGCTTTCACTTGTTCTAAACTCAATCTCTTCTTCTTTTCACCAAGTTGTGAGTAACCTTCATCATCTGATAATTGATCTTCATCACCATGCATCAATTCATCACACTTGTTGTTGTGGTTGTGATTGTGATTGTGATTGTGATTGTTCTCTATGCCTGAAAATGACATGGATCTCTTCATCATGAATGATGCACCACCATTACTACCACCACCTACAAAAATAAACATAAGGAAATTTGGACTTTAGAGTTGAAACCCTAAATATTAACATAACCATTAACAAATGAAAATTTGCTTAGAAAAAATTCATATATAGAAGAATAGAGAAGATGTTGCAATCATGGTTTAAAATTGTGATACGGGTTGCAGTATAACGGATTTTGAAGTCTGTTATCTGCGATGACTGTATCTGCAATTTAAAACCATGATTTTATGCGTGACCTTGAAAGTGTTGATGAGGTGGAAAGGAAGGGAAAGAGTTGAGAGAAGTTGAAGATGAATGAAGTTGATCATGATGATGATCTTGATGAGTTTGAAAGATGAAAGTGTGAGAAGGTGGAAAATCCATGGTAGAAGTTGAAGAAAAAGAAGAGGATATGGTATATTATTGGAAGTAGTGATGATAGACTCATTCATGCAAAGGTATAGCTATAAAAATATAGATAGCTTTAAAGGGTTATTTTTCTTTCTGTTTGTGCTTCTCTTATATCTATATATGTATATATATATCTTTATCTCACACTAGTAGAGAAGAGTATATAGAGAAATAGATTTATTTATTCATTGATTGATTTAAGAGGATTTTTGGATGAGAGGAGTTTGGCTCTCACTCTCATGGTGACAGAGAATTCAGAAAGAGGGGATGGTACTGATATGATGATAGGTACAGACAGCGATTTTTAGGTTGAGAGACAGACAGCACAGAGAGGGAGGAAGAGAGAGAAAGAGGAGAGAGAGAATAAGGGAGAGGTGGGGGATTCATTTTGTGTAATCGTATTATTGTTATCAATATATTGGGTTTGGAGCTTTCTTGGACGCATCATTTCCTCTCATGTCATGTGTCTACATGCATTCTCTTTTCTCTTTTATTTGTAAGTAATATTATTTTATTTTGACATAGAAAATCTTGGGTTCATTAAGAAAAAAGAAAAAAAATCAATTTTTTGTGTGTATAATATTTATATATTATATGGGTGTAATTGTAGTTTTGATTTCTCTATTTTATTTGATATACAAAATTGTTTCATTTATTTGAAACTTAAATAATTTTGATTATTTTTTCGTATTTTTATATATAAAATTACAGATATTTTAATTTTTTAAATGATAATTTTTTTTGTAAAACATGACAAATCATTGTATATAAATATATTGTGAAATTTTATAAATAAAAATCTAAGTAAAAAAATGAACATCTTATTGATTTTTTATGAGAAGCGTGAGAGGATGACCATAACAGTTTGAATTTAAAATAGGAGATAAATTTTATAAATCAGATAAAATCAGGAGACTACAACTATAATTTAGCGTATTATATACTTGTATATCTTGAAATTTATTTGTAGTTTAATAATGTGTAAAAGTTTTACAAATAAAAAAGTGATAAGAGACAAAAATATTTCTTAAATTAACCAAATTTCATGTTATTATATCTGATTGGAAATATTTTGTACGTAAATGTTAAGTAAAATGTCCTGACATGAAAAGAGACATGTTGTCTCGAAGTGTTTCATGGCATATTTGTGGAAAGCAACATGATAAGTCAGATGTACTATTGTTATCATACAAGACATATTGTCTCGAGCTAATTGGCGCACAAGTTTTAACGAAGTGTATCTTGCGCTTTCGAGATTTATCTTCTTTTCTGTTTAATCAAAGATTTGATTTTAAAACGCGTACTCGTTGGAAAAAGATTTATCCATAATCTGTTTTATCAATATTGGAATTCTTATTTTTATCAAATTAAGATTTAATTAAGATTTGTTTCAATCAAGATTCAAAATCAACATGAAGATTAATTTTTAATGCATTTTTTTTGGTTTCCAGCCGCTTCCACGTCAAAAACCTATTGGACTTTTTTATGTTGGGCAATTGTTGCTATTTAAGGAGATGCTCTCCTAGGTGAACACTTAGACTTTTGATTGTGTAGCTTGGTGTTTTTATTTGTTTTTGAGTCCTTATGTTTTAGGCTGTAATACTATATTTCTAAGTCACCTTTCTAAGTTAGGAGAATATAGTATTTGTGTTGTATTTGTGATTCATTGCTTTATCTACTTTTGCTATTGTAAAAACACTTGGGAGAGTGCATGAGTGAAAGGGAGAGGGGTCTTAGATTCAAGGGGACCCTGGATTGATGTTCAAGGATAGTATTAGAAAAAGGACACTGAACTGAGAGAGTTAAGATGAGACCGTTGTGTATTATTGAATACTAAATGTGAATCATCTTTTATTGGGTTGATGTCATTCTAGTTGTAGGTGACATTGCAGCGAATTAGGTTAACAATCATTGTGTTATTTATTTAACACATTTATTATCATTGTTGTAGTAATATATTATTATACAATTGTACCAACATTGTGTTTGACATATTGTCATCGGTAGAACATAATTTCAATTGACATCTGAGCAGACACTTTATTCTGGTTAGGTGAGCTCCTTGGTTTTTTCTACTTTCTATTCAAGAGGGACAATGCTAAAGAAAGAGGATATGTGAATCGACCACCTATTCTTGATTGTATGAAGTATGATTATTAGAAGACTCATATGGTTTCCTTTCTCAAGTCTATGGACATCAAGACTTGGAAAGTAGACATAAATGGATGGAATCCTCTAAAGATCACAACTGAAGACAACAATGAAACCTTGAATCCTGAAAAGGATTGGTCAAAAGAAAAAGATGAATAAACATTAGTTGGTATTTCTTGTGTCCTTAATTTCATTTACAACGGAGTTGGCAATAATATCTTCAAAATTATCAACATCTGCATCAATTCCAAAGAATCTTGAGAAAATCTCGAAACTCATCATGAAGGCACTTACAAGGTTCGCATGTCAAGACTTCAACTCATAACAAAAAAATTTGAAAATCTAAAGATGAATGAGGATAAAATCATTATTGAATTTAATGTTTTCCTCTGTGACATTACCAACAAAGAATTTTCCTTTGGTGAAAAGATATCAAAAGAAAAGTTGGTTAGAAATTTTTTTAGGTCCCTTCCAAATAGGTTTGATATGAAAGTCACAACCATCGAAGAAGCCCAAGATGTTAGAAAATCAGAAGCCGGTAAGTTGATTGGATCTCTTCTAACTTTTAAAATGGCGATTAATGATAAATTTGAGAAAAAGTGTAAGAGTGTGACATTCAAAGTTGATGTTGAAGAAGACGATGACCAATTAGAATGTGATATAGATGAAAACTTGATTGAATCCATTTTCCTTTATTGTGCTTCTTATATGTGTAAGTATACGCATTTAAATAGTAGCAAGTGATGTGAAAGTAAGAGTATCAATTCCAAAGAGATTGTAATAACTTAAGTTGATTGTTATTGCAAAACATTGTGAATAGCCATAAGAAAAGATAATAATAATAGTTGGTTGTCACAGATCCGAGTTGAGTAGTAATTTATAAGAGTAAATAAGTTAAAACAATAGTGAGAGTCATGTTGGGCAATGATTCATTTAAGGCTTAAATAGTCTTTTGGTCCTTGAAAGTAAGCGAGTTTTGATTTTGGTCCCTGTAATATTTTTTTGGTCTGAGTCCCTATATCTCACTTTTGTGTTGGTTTTAGTCCCTAAAAGAAAAATCCGAAGGAAAACTGCGGATTTTCCTGCGGTTTTTTACTCTAGGGACTAAAACCAACACAAAAAGTGAGATATAGGGGCTCAGACTATAAGACCCCAATTTTGACCCTAAGATCCCTCATGCAATTTCATCATAAGCATTATCATTGGGATCATACCTTGGCAACCTCCTTACCCCTCTTTCATTGGGTTTGTTTTGGGAGAGATCACTAAGCACTATGTGATTGTATCATACTTCTATTTTATCATTTTACTAACCAAAATACCAAAAATATGTCTTTGCGTTTGCCTAACTCTTTTGTAGGTAGGGCATGATCCCATTGATCTATCAAGTTCACATCTAGGGTTTGAGACCCTCATGAACAAAGAACACAACCATGAATTGATCTAATAATTGTCACAAGCATCATATATGAGTCCCAATGATTTCTACATGTTATATTGATCAAGTTTTCTTCAAGAGTTTAAGGGTGATTTGGCTTGGAAACCCTAGTTTGACTGAGTATCTTGAGTAACTACTCCAACAAGCTATCTCACCAATTGATCAAATTTCTCATGGGACACTTCAAATTCATCATCTTATGCATATATGATCTACCATGAGCCTAGAAAGTCAAGAGAATTGAAGATTAGCAAGTTGGTTGATGGTGGTTGGCCAGATGAATTCATCTGATCAAAACTAGGTCTCCCTAGACCCTATCTCCTAAAATGTTTACCATATGAAAATTATTCCAAGAGAAACGTTACTCTAAATGACATTCTAAACAACTTTTATGTTGAGATGTAGAGCTAGTTTTGCTTGGAAAATCATTTTCTATGTTGAAACATTATAGGTCATTTTGTCTAAACCCTAATTTGAAAGTCAACTTCCCAAGGCCATAACTTGCTCAATTTTTATGAGATAAAATATTTCCAAGTTGCACAATAAAATTCAAGATGTCTAATTCAACTTTGATGTTTGGAGTGAAAGGAAACTCAATTTTTATGAGCATGTGATATGAGGAAACATTATAGGTCATTTTTTACCTATACCATTGAACAAGTGATTTTTCCAAACTTCAAAAATAAATAACTCTATCATTCTAAATCCAAATGACATTAAATTGGTGACCATTTTTAAGGTCTTTGAAAGAGCTACAACTTCGAGAAAGACACTTTTCTCATTTGAAGCTCACATAAAAAGTTAAGCAAGGTGGAATATTGAAGTATATAACTTGACACTTAGAAATTTTTTCAACATGTTGAAATTTCCAAACTTCCACCTCAAAATTCTCCATGTCCCAAGCTCCAAATGAAAAAGTGTTTAACATCAAACTTGTTCCCCTTGATCCAAGCTTTCAAAAGAACCCAAGTTCATGCATTTTGGATGAAGATTGCTAGGTCTGCGCATGGCTTTAACATGGATGCATCATTGGAAAGAATCAAATGTACAAACTTCATTTCAACTTGCCTTGCCATTCAAGCTTCATTCAGACTTCTATTTGAATCATTTTGACCTTAATCCATTGCATCATGGGCTTGTACATGCCCATGCACTCGTGCCATTCACATTGCCAATTTTGGACAGATTTTGAAGTGTGCAAATATCATTCCCTTTGGCTATAAATAGAAGGCTTATGAGCTCATTTGAATCACACCTTACGCGCCAGCTTTTCCCCCCAATTCAAACCCTCTCATTCTAAAGGAAAACCTGAGAAATTTCAATTTGAAATTTGAGTTTGAATCTCAACTGTTGGAGATTCAAGAACTCCAGGATCCACAACCTTGCAACCTCTCCAATCACTTCCTGCTAGCTTCTCAAGTGTGATCAGATCGTGTTTGAATCAAGCAACATCAACTTCTGCATAGCATTGAAGGTAATTTTCAGAAAACTTCATCTCTTTGATTCTCACTCAATTCTACTCAATTCTCTTGAATCTTTGGTTGTCTGAAGTCCTACCAATGTAGGCAAGAAGATTGAGTTGCTTAGAGGTCAAATCGAAGCAACTCAGTTGACACACCTCAAAATTCAACTCCTCATATCTTTTTATATATTGGGAGTTAGTTGAAATTGAAGTCAGATTCGTGCTCTACGCCATTTTTTCTTTTAGATCATGTCCTCCTTTTTTATTTTGGTGATGGTTGAAGGTGGACCAGTCCGGTGAGGTCCACCGGAGAAGAAGACAGAAGTTACATCTCCGGCGGTACATTGGCACGTCTCCCAATCATAAGATCCATATAATTTGTTTTAATCCTAAGGGCTAATTGTAATTGCCATCCCTACAGCGCGCTGACTCGTGTGTTTGGTGGAACGCACGTTTCAGGCCACTTGATTTTCCACCTCAATTAATGAGGGAGATCAAGTGGCTCACGTTTTTTTTTGATATTTTCTGATTTTCTTTTATTCCTTTTACTTTCATTAATTCATATTAATTTTAATATTGATCCAAAAAATATAATAGTTTCACCAAAAATTTTCAAATAATTTCCTCTTTCATATTTTGAATTAAAATTATTTTTTTGGATCATTATTAATATTTTTCATGATTTAATTGATTTTGTGTTTGTTTTTAATTGTTTAAAAATACTTTTAAGTCTTTAAAAATTCTGAATTTTTTTTCTCCAAGGTCTTTTGACCTTGTTTGACCTATGATAAATCTCATGGTCATTTCTTTGGTGTTTTGATGAGGTTTTAGGAATTTGACAAACCATATTTAATTTAAATGTTTTATTCTAGTCTTTTTAATTTGAATAAATGTCAACCAACTGTGTTAACCAATTGTAATGACTTATTTGAGTTTGACTCTTATTGTTGGGCCTTGGTCAAGGTTGATTTGACTTTGTCAAGTTAATATCATTGGATTTAGGGGATTGATGGAATCTACATTCCATCTCCCAAAATGAATGAATGATATTAATTTGGTAAAAGTCCTCCTTTTACCAATTTGAGTTTTAATCCATTCCCCTCCCTCTTCATCTCATTCCCATTCTTTATGCATTCATCTCATTTGGCCTATGATATCTCAAAGTCCTAAGGCTAGTTGATTAAAAAATCAACATAAGTATGGATGAGATTAGGCCACCTCTTTTGCATATTCTTTTTGTGTGTGGTATGTTTCATGAGCATAGTCCATTATACTATGTCTCTAACATGCATTAACACCAAAATTCTATTGCCCGACCCCAAATAGTTATGACTTCTACATAAGTCCAATTACGATTGCTTAACATAGCGCTAAATTTGTGACACAAAAAGGCATAACATTCTAGTTAGTGAGATTGTAAGTCTCCCCTCTTTCATGGTATTGCATGGAAACTTGGCCTTTTTTCCTTCCTTTTGGAAGATGTCTTGGTTCAAGGATCCATGCTTGTGATAAATGGGTTGAGTATTCTCCAAAGAATGACTAAAAAACAAAAAGCAAAAGCAAAACAATACTAACTTCTAACTCATTAACAACTAACTTTTAATTTCAAGCCATTTACTTTAATGTTATTTAATTTTAGTCTATATTTATTTGCCATTATTCATATCATTCTAATTGTTTATGTTAATGCAATTTTCACTTTGTCCACTTGGACCATATTGTGTGATATTTTCCATTTTGTGGATACTTTGTTTGTTTTTGTGGTCTTTGACCATTAATGTACATAATAACAACAAAAATCCTAAAAAACTTTTTGTGTGGACTGTTGACTTGATCTTGGACAAATGGACTTAGAACTTAGGCAACATTCCTATGCTAAAGGACTTGGTCAATGCCAACTTTCATGTAACCAAGTGCTTGTGGTTTGAAACTTCATCTAATACATCTTTGAAGATTCCTTTGAGTTCATCTGCAACATGATCATGGTGAAGCTATTATTTTGAACCTGTGACTTGTGAATTAATTTATTACATGGGCTATCTTGAAGAAGATCATGGAGTGGCTAAGCTTGGATGTGGCTATCTTTATTTGATTCCTTTCTCTTCAAGATTGATATAATTGTGTATTTGTGTGTTGCTTGATTCTAAATGTCCAAGGGAATTTGGGTTTCTATTGACATTCTTGTCTATTGGATTGCTACCCATCGGTCAGATCTTTTCAACCCTTAACTTTTAATTTTATGCATAGGGTTAGTCTCTTCATATCCTCCCTATTTCTTTAATTTCAAAAATCTCTCCCTCATTTTTAAAATTTTCTTTGTTTGAACTAGTTTTGTTCTAAACTTTGACCACTTTGCGAAAAGATAGAAACTTTGGCCTTATGCCATTGAATTTTCAACTTTCCTTTTCTTAATCAAACTTGTAAATAGACTTAATTATACTTGACTTAAACTTTCAAAAAGCCAAAAAAGAACTAACTCATTCAAACCATTTTTGGGCCTTTGTGCCTTTCAAACATAATTTTTGTTAAAAGCAATACATCCACTTTGAAATTTGTATCACAAACTACGAGGTTTTGATCCCTCATTTTTATGTTGGTATGTAGGCACAAGTAAGAAGGTCTTGTCAAACACAAAAATATAATTAATGAATTCTTTTCTCATCCCCCCATTCTATTTGTTTGTAAACATCATTTTGTACCAAATACATATGCGCACAAAAAGGGCTCCATAGGAGTACCTAGGACACTTTGGGTGCTAACACATTCCCTCTGTTTAACCAACCCCCTTACCTTTAATCTATGACATTTTATTATTTTTGATTTGAAAACTTCTTACTTTTGGGTTTTGTTCATACTTTTTCCCTTTTTCCCTTGGAAACAATAAAAGCGCGGTGGCGACTCTTGTTATTTGATGTCTAGCTTATCCATAGCTTGATGATCATGAATTTACCGCTATACAAACCAAAATAAATAAATTACAGGGACCAAAATCAAAAACTCACAAACTAACAGGGACCAAAACTGCATTAAAGTCTTCATTTAATGTATCTCATATATTGTGTGTGTCTGATGAGATCTGTCGTGACAAATGAGGCAGAAAGTGATATAGTGGTGTATGACTATAACATCAAAGCTTATGCATTAAGTTAGGGGAAAAAATTTCTAGATCTCACAATAACATTAAATCACGTCTTGTTTAACTTCTGAATACCCCCTATGGTTGTAGTCCTTTATGTCTAAAGTGACTAATCTAGTGAATATGTCTATCATACTCTTTCCAACCATATTTACCATGAGTTCCACTAATTAACAGATCTCTCAATCATTAACCAAGTTTTACCTATTTCTAACGTGATAATGCAGAAAAATAAACATACAACATTATTTCACATGATAAAATGCATCACTTCTAATCTCATCATCTAACATAAAATATTACTTTTCATTAAACTTCACATTGCTCAACATAAAGAGTTTAGCTCGTGGTGAGCAAAAGAAATACAACAACACAAGTTCTCAAAGTTAAAATTTCTAAACACTAATGAAAAGAAAATGAAAATCTAAGTGTAACACTTATACTCCTTGCAATCTTTCAATCAACAAGAGGCAAATTATGTCATGCCCGATAGCTCAACACTTCTTCAAGAAAGGAAAGAGGAGATGATCTTCACTTATGCTTCAAACTTCTTCTTCTCCAAACGAGATATTTTTCTAAGTTATTTTTCAAGTTTCTCCACTTCTGAACCTCCTTTCATTTCTTCAAGGTGGTCCTTTTATATCCTTCTGGCTTTTAGGGTTTCCTTTAGTAATTGGATCATGGGCCTTATGATTATTTGTTGGTTTGCCCCATGAAAATCAACATATTACTTCTTCTTATCCTCTAGTACCAGTACTAAGCAATACATTTCAACATGCAGAGGACAACACATTATAAGGCAGACCTGCTACGCAGACAGACATGCAACATGTAAACTTCAGCACGAGACAACATTTGCAGGTTTTTTTGTAGCACTTGTTCTTATACATAAAGTTTCACATCTCATATAATGTTTCCAATTTCAAAAAAATTCCATGTTTTCCTTAATGTTAAGCTTATTCACTCCTTACATCATCTTTTGGCTCTAAGGCCTGTTGGGAGGTAAGGTTGCCTTGAAACTACCCTTCTGTCGTGCACTAACTTATCACCAGAACATATATACATAAAAATAAAAAAAGAGAACACCTAGTGTGCTCAATGCTAACTAATATAAAAACATATAAACATACTTAAATTAGCCCAATACGACTTGTTGACACAACATAAAATCAAATAGTAAAAGTTTAATTCACTACAAAAAAAAACAAGAGAATTGTGGCGATTAATGAAGTGATGTTAGTGGTTTTTACTGCCATAATTAACGGTAATGGCGTTTTATGAAAACATCGTAATTTTGTCTACAACGAAGAAAAAATGACGGTTTCACTTTGACCACCATACAAACCGCCATAATATACATTAATTAAAATGATTTTTTTGCATTGTCGATAATGACAGTTTTGGGGTCCATAATTTACATATTTTTCACAAAAAAAAAGTAAAACCAAATTAGATTTTTTTTCTTTTTATACAATTATGCATACATTATATCAAGTATTTTAACATCATAATAATTAGATTCAACTCGATCACAACATGTGCAAGATATGAACTAAAGAGTACACTTGCAATTTAGGACCAGAGTTTTTTCTAATTTCTAAATCATGATAAGGATTTTTTTTTCTATGCAGCAGCGAACAAAGTTTCAATATTCAAGGAAAATTTAAACCTTACAAAAATTGATAGATCAAAGAATGATAATAACATGTTAAAACATGAGAACAAAAAGAAACACTAAGGCTCATGCCTTTAAGTAATCAACATGAATTGTTCACAAGTTATAGAAAGACAATGTTAGAAGTAGATCCACATGTAGTTTGAATAGTACAACAAGGTAAATTCCTCCAACTTCAACACCAAAATTCATCATGATACAAGCTTCAAATGGAAAATTTTCTAACATCAAAGTTGTTCCTTTTCATGCTGGATTTCTAAAGAGTCTAAGATCATTCCATTTGGACAATAATTGAAGGGGTTGCGCATGGTTACTTTGCATTACCCAATTTGGCAATTTTTTAATTCAATTTTCAAATATCTTTGCATGGCTTCATGTGTTGATCTCAACATCTATTATGCACAAATTTGGACTGAATGCAATCATCATTTGGGCCTAATTAAATGCCCATGCACCCATGCACACAAGTTGCTATTTTTTTTCCAATTTTTCAAATGGTGTGAAAAGGAATTCAAAAGCCTATAAGTACATGTCCATTGCCTCAGAATTGGAGGACCCTTGCCCAGGCTTTGATATGCAAATCCCTTAACCTTCATTGATAGAACAACCTTGAAGATTTCTTTGAAATCGAGTTTTATTTCACCTTCTGTTTTTGAGCTAAAACTCCAAGGGTTCATAACCCTTTTCATTTGAATTATCTCCTGCAAGCAAGAAGAAGCAAGGCCAAAAGGATTGGGATTGGGATCGAGCTTCATTACTTCAAACCGAATGTGGAATTTCTCAAACTTTCCTTATTCAACTCTCTCTCATTTCTCCATCTTTTTGATTAATTTTTGGTTGGCTGAAGTCATACCAATGTAGGCAACAAGATTGAATTGTTTTGAGGCCAAATCGAAGCAACTTAGTTTGTATACCTCATTTTTAAATTCCACATATCTTTATTTATAGTGAGAATTGGAGAAAATGGAGGTCAGGTTCGAACTCTTGGCATTTTTCTCTTCAAAAGAGTGTATGGATCTTTCATTTCTGTGAATGTTTTGGTTGGACAGTCCGGCGAGGGTGACCGAAGAAGATGACTGGGGCTAGGGCTTCGGTGGTACGCTGGATCAATCTAGGCCATCTGATATTTGGTCTATGTTTTAATCCCGACCTTTCATGTTGATTACCAATGTTGCATATGCGTTGCCTAGGGTGTACCATGGATGACACGTGCGTGGCCATCAGATCTGTCACCTCAATTAATGAGGGAGATCTGATGACCCTTGTTTTTTTGGATTAACTGATTTTCTGTTTTAATATTTTAATTAGCATTTTCTTATTTAATACATTATAAATTCAATATTAATCCAAAAAATATGGGACTTTCACCAAAAAATTTCCTCTTCCATTTTCTGAATTAAAATTATTTTTGGGGAGGAAGGGGAGAGGGAGGAGGGGGAGGGAAAGAAAAAAAGATAGGAAAGGACGGAGGTGGGAGGGAGGGGGAAGGAGGGGGGGCGCGGGACGGTGTAAAAAAAAGAAAAAAAAAAAAATAACAAAAAAAAACATAAAAAAAAAAAAAAATCCAAAAAAATAAGAAAAAAAAAAAATAAAAATAAAAAAAAAAGAAAAAGATAAAAATTGAAAAAAAAAAACAAAAGAAATAAAGAAAACAAAAAAAAAATAAAAAAAAATTAAAAAAAAACAAAAAAAAACAACACAAAAAGAAAGAAAACAAAAGAAAAAAAAAAAAAAAAAGAAAAAAAAAAAAAACACAAAAATACAAAAAAAAAAAACAACGAAAAAAACAAAACAAAAAAAAAAAAAACAACAAAATAAAAATAAATTAACAAAAAATACAAGAAAAAAAAAAAAAAAAAATAGAAATCAAAAAAATTAGATTTGATATTTTTAGTGAATTAAATGACTTTTGATTTATTTTTAATTGATTTTTCTGACTTTCAAAAGAACAAATAAAAGAAAAAAAAAAAAAAAGAACAAAAAAAGAGACAAAACAATTCTAAACAAAAATAAAAAAAAAAAAAATAAATAAAAAACAAATAGAAAAACAAAACAAAAAATAAACAAACCAATAAAAAAAAACACAAACTCAAAATACAACACAAACACCCAAAAAACCATCACAAATAAAAAAAAAAACCAACAAACACACCCCCACACCCACAAAAACTCCACACACATACCACACAACACAAACAACACCCAAACCCCCACTCCACAATACCACAAAACCAACACCAAACCACCCCCACCCAAAACCACCAAAACATAACCACCCACACCCCCCCCTCCCCACATCCCCCCCCCCCCCCCCCCCCCCCCCAAAAAAAATTAGTCTAAGGTCATTTGACCTTATTTGACCTATGATAAATCCCTTGGCCATTTATTTGGTGATTTGAAGGGATTTTAGGCTTTTCATCTTTTACAATGCATTTAAAAAATTGAAATTAAATTGTTTAATTGCATAAAATTATGTTGAGCTATTTGATTGACTTTGTGTTGACTCATTCTTCTTTTTGGCCTTGATCTTGGTTGAATTGGACTTCAATTTTATTAAAACCATTGGGTTTAGGGGGTTGATGAAGTTTGAACTTCATCCCCCAAAATGAATGGACGGTGTTGGTCAAATGAAGTTCATCCCTTGGTCAATTTGGGATTTATTTTCACTTCATCTTCTCATCTTCATCTCCTTCTTCCCTAATCCTTCATTGACCAATGACTTCTCAAATATCAACTGCTAGTTAATTCATCAATGACCTTGTGTCAGATGAATCAACATGAGCCTGATTGAGATAGGTTCATCCCATTTTTATTCTTGTGTGTGGTATGCTTTAGGAGTTTGGTCATTATACCTTGTCTCTAGCATGCGTTAACATCAATATTTTTATTGCCCGACCTCAGATAGTTGTGACTTATACATAAGTCCAATTACGATTGCTTAACATAGAGCTAAATTTTTCCCAAAGGCATATGATTTTTGTAAGTGAGATTGTAAGTCTCCTACTACTCATGGTATTGTGTGAAGATTTAACCTTTTTTTCCATTTGTGAGAGCTAGTGGCATACTTGTTGGTTTATCCAAGTTTGAGCCCTTCTCATGGATGATATCTTGGTTCATATCTTCATGCTTGTGAGTGGATGGTTGAGTGTTCTCCAAAGAATGACTTAAAAGAATTTTCTTATTTCACTAACATTGACTAACATATTTTGTATTGACTTCATTTTAATGCAATTTAAAATTATGCACTTTATCATTCATTGCCATTTACATTCATGTAAGTTGTTTATATTTCAGTCATTTTCACTTTGCTCACTTAAGCCATACTTTATGCTTGTATTATATTATGCTTGTGATTTTGTTTGGTTTGTGGTCTTAGGACCTTAAAATACTTAGTAACAACAAAAACACTAAAAAAATATTGGTGGAATGTTGAGCTTCTATCTGAGACTTGATTGGGACTTAGAGTAGGCAACTTCCCTATGCTATGAAGACTTGGTCAATGCCATTATTTGAGACCTTTCCTGGCCAATGCCATTCATCTGATACAAGCCTTGAGAACTCCATTGGTTTATCTGTTATTTTGTTTTTGTGCTCAAGCTGTTATTTTGGTCTTTTTGCTTATACCTGATGCTTGTTTCTATGAGTTTATGTCAAGGAATATTCATCTGATACATTTGAAGACTACTTACTTTTATAATGATTTCTTGGATGTTTTGGCTATCTTTATTTGATTCCATTTGGTCTTATTAATTGGTTGGATGATCATGCTTGTTGCTTGCTTAAAAGTCCAAAGGAAATGGGTTTCTATCTGACATTCTTGTCTTGTGGATTTCTTCCCATTAGTTTGATCTTTTCAACTCTAAACTTTTAAATCTTGTTTAGTATAGTTCCTTCATCTCCCCCTACTTCTTAAATTTCAAAAATCTCTCCCTCATTTCAAAAACCTTCTTTGCTTGTGATTTTAAACTTAGACATGTTTTAATGACTAGAAACCTTGGCCTTATGCCATTGAATTTTCAAAATATTTTCTTAAAGCAAACTTGTAAATAAACTTAACCATATTGACTTTAATTTTAAAAAGACAAAAAGAACTAACAACCTCATCTAATAATTTTGGCCACTTTGTGCCCTTTCTTTTAGATTTGAGTTGTCTTTGGTTGAGGTATAATTCTCCCATTCCATGATATGTTGATTGTAAGTCTTTCCATTTATTAGGGGTTAGTGGCATACTTGTTTATTGAATCCAAGTTGGAGCCCTCCCTCTTAAATGTTGTAAAGCCCTCATTATCGGTGGATGTTTGGTTGAGAATTTTCTCTTTATCTTTAATCTTTTGTTAAAATCAATCCACCCATCTTTGAAATTTTTACTACGAACTACGAGGTTTTGATCCCTCATTTTTATGTTGGTACATAGACATAAGTCCGAAGGTCTTGTCAAACACAAAAATATAATTAATGAATTCTTTTCTCATCCCCTCATTCTTTTTTAGCCAACATAATTTTCAAGTAAAACACTTACACACAAAATGGGCTCCCTAGGAGTACCTAGGACACTTTGGGTGCTAATACCTTTCCTCTGTGTAACCAACCCCCTTACCTGTAATCTCTGACATTTTATTAGTTTTGATTTGAAAAATTCTTATCTTTGGGTTTTGTTCTCACTTTTCCATTTTCCTTTGGAAACAATAAAAGCGCGGTGGCGACTCTGGTTTTATTGACATCAGGTTAACCAATAGCTCGATGGTCATGAATTTACCGCTACAGAAATAATGTGGCGACTCTGCTGGGGAGTAGTCCTCAGTGGGTTTATCCTACTTTTTTGTGTGTATTATATTTGTTTATTATTGATGTTGATGTTTGTATATATTGTATGTGTGATACTTTCTGTCTGTTGTGCTTGGTGATATCTGTGTGGTGAGATAAGTTTAACCCGAACTTGAGTGCAATTTAAGATAGGAGAGTGGTATAGTCATGTTGGCTTTGAAGGAGTATTCCAGTTGAAATGAGATCCCCTTCTCAGTGGAGACCTCTTTGGAGTTACTGATGTCACGTGAGTAAGTCGTGGATAGGCATTACTCTGAGGACCATAGAACATTTAACCTAACTTGGCCTATTTAGGACATAGTGCGGAGACTGTTCAAATGTAGACTTGATAACAGTTGTTACGCGATACTACACTCGGATAGAGAAAGAAAAGAAGTAAAGTTTCTAAAAGAAAGAAGTTTCTCTTGAGAATATTATGGGTTGATGAGTCAGTCATCTAAACCTATAGTATCCGATAGATGGGATCACGTCTTTGGGAACTTTTTATAACATGATCTACAGGTTTTTATCCATAGTACACTCCTTTGGGATGGTTCTTAACCTGACTCAATGCTCGTGACTCGTGACAAACCCTTTGATTCTCGGTTGATCCGATCAGTCTCATCAATATCAATGGAACTTGGGTGTTGATAGGGTGAAAAATCTAATCCACCAAAATGGATGATTGATCTTGATGATGACTTGATCCATCCCTTGACCTTTGTTTGTGTTTGCCTTGTGTGTGACCCCTTGTGTGTGATTGTTGCTTTCATACATGAAAATCATAACATTCATCATAGAAATAAAATTTCAAGGAAACTAAGGTCGTATTTGCATATATTTTCAGATCATGGATTATGGACGAAGGAATACTAAGAAGTACAGTTTCAGATGTCCCAACTTGAAAGAGTTAAGGAAGCTATCATCCTTTGTAGTTGATCCTGTGGATTTCAAGCAAGATCATGGGAAGCTTTTATCTATATTATCTACTGATATGGTTGAATGACTCTTGAGTGTCTTGGTGCAGTTTTATGACCCCATTTACCGGTGCTTCACTTTTCCTAATTATCATCTCATGCCTACGTTAGAGGAGTATGCCTATATCATGGGTATACATGTATCAAACAAGGTACCTTTCAGTGGATTGGAGGAGTTTTCAAGATCTCAAGTCGTAGTTGAAGCTCTTCATTTGAAGGAATATGAGATTGATACTCATATGACGAAGAAAGGAGGGATCTAAGGTCTTACTTCTGAGTTTCTCATTGGTAGAGCTACTGATTTTTCTCAAGTTGGTACCATAGACACTTTTGAAGCCATCTTTGTCTTGCTCATCAATGGTTTAACATTGTTCCCTTACATTGACAACTTTGTTGAAGTTAATGCCAATAGAATCTTCTTGATTGGGGATCCTGTTCCGACTTTGTTAGGTGACATGTATTTCTCTTTGCATTTAAGGAATTCTAAGGGTTGTGGAACCGTTGTGTGCTGCATTCCTCTTCTGTACAAGTGGTTTATTTCACACTTGCCTCAAACACCTGCCTTCTTGGAGAACAAGCAATGTCTACGATGGTCTCAGAGACTCATGTCTCTCACTGATGATGATATTACTTGGTATGATTATGATTTTGATGGCTTGGAGATTATTGACAGATATGGTGAATTCCCTAATGTACCCTTTATTGGTACACAAGGAGGAATTAAATAAAACCTCGTTTTAGCTCATCGTCAGCTTGGGTTCCCCTTGAAGGATAAACCTAATAGAATTCAGTTAGAAGGCTTGTTCTATATAGAGGCTAAAGATCCCCAAAATTTGAAGAGGGATGGTGCGTTCTTGACACAATGTTCATAGGAAGGGTAGAGCCAAGCTTGGTCCGCATAATTGTGTAGCTTTGGAAGCTTACACTAATTGGGTGAGGAAGAGAGCTTTAGAGCTTAAGATGTTGTACGCCTACGAGAGACCTATGCCTATGGTTATGGATGAGCCATCAGCTCTCCCTAACCAAGATATAGAGGAGTTGGAAGATGCACTTGCAAAGATGAAGCAAAAGAGAGACCTTTGGGAGGAACGGTTCCATGCTTTGCACCAAAAGCAAGTGGAGTTGCAGCTTGAGTTGAAGGAGAAAGATGCACTCATTGAGGTTCTTGAAGTGCGTGTAGTGAAGAGAGAGAGCCAACGGATTTATTTTCCTCTAGTATGCCGTAACCTATTAGTGCCTAGAATAAGATCGTCGACCAACTCGTCATAGAGAAAGCTCAGATGAAGACTACTTACGAGTCAGAGATTCGACGCATCCAAAAGAAGTACACTCCCTTGGCTAGTGCAACTGACTCTGTTTCTAGGGATCCTTAGGATGATACTTTCCTTTTCTCTTGTATTTGTATTTTTAGTTTATGAAATTATACTCAGTGTAATCCTTCCAAATCTTATGAATAAAAAGAGATTTTATGGTCAATTCCAAATGTTATTATTAATTATTATTATTATTAAAATATTTTCAAGTAAGGCTTAGAATGTTCCTTGAATAATAAAATAAATAAAAAAAAAACATTGCATTCCGTGCATGATTTGCATAACAGGTTTCTTGCCTTCTAGCTCTTCGGCCAAATGTCTCATTATTCTTCGCCTTTGTATCAGACAAGCTAACTCATCACTAAAGTACTCGCGCTAATCGTCAAAGAAGGATGAATCAGATGGAACAAGAGAATCAAGAGCTCAAGGAAGAAGACAGTGACGGTAAAAGGAAGTAGAAGTTTTCCAGACTCACCATTCTGATGGAGTCTTTCATTGCTGCTCAGAATCAACTAGCTCCAACTCCTGCAACTCCTCAGTAAAGGACTGTCATTTCTGAGATCATTGCGATGCCAGTGTCTGCTATTCCTGCCAGCCAGCCTGCATAAGCCATGCCAGCCGGATTCCCATGGGGAATGCCTCCAAATTTCGTGCCTGAAGGTTATGCTCCAACTGTTGCTCCTATACCGACATCTAGCCCAGTCATGTCTATTCCTCCTCATGTGGTACATGGTTTACCACATGTTGATGAAACCATTTATCATTCAGAGCCATCTGAGGGCCCTGATGTATATGAGAAAATGGATGAGATGAAATACCAATTTCATGAGCTGAGAAAAGAATTGAAGACCTTAAGAGGTAAAGATCTGTTTGGGAAAAGTGATGTTGAACTTTGCTTAGTGGCAAACGTGAAAGTCACTGTCAAATTTAAGGTCCCAGACTTTGAGAAGTATAAAGGGAATACTTGTCCTTTGAGTCATCTTGTGATGTACGCACGTAATATGTCAACCCAAATAGATAATGATCAACTACTTATCCATTATTTTCAAGACAGTCTAACTGATGCTGCATTTTAGTGGTATATGGGTTTAGACTGTGCAAGTGTTCATACTTTCAACGACTTAGGAGAGGCCTTCGTCAAACAGTACAAATACAACATTGATATGGCTCCCGATCACGACCAGTTGAGGTCGATGTCTCAGAAGGATAAGAAGATGTTTAAAGAGTATGCCCAGAGGTGGAGAGAACTTGCTACTCAAATCAGTCCCCCATTGGAAGATAAGGAGATGATGAAGATCTTCCTCAAAAACCCGCTTTCATTCTATTACGAGCGTATGATTTCCAGTGCTCCCAATGACTTCACTGAAATGGTGAACATGGGGATGTAGTTAGAAGAGGGCGTTTGAGAGGGACCTTTGTCTTAAGATGAAGCCTTTACGAGTAAGAAATATGGCGGTGGTTTATCCAATAAGAAGGAGGGGGAAACCAATTCAGTGTCTGTATGAAGGCAAAGGAGGCCTCATGTGAGAAAGAATTCCTGATCCCAACATCATCATCATCAAGTATCCTCAGTTATTCCGGTATTTTCCAATAATTCAGCAATTCAATCAGTACCAATTCAACAACAACAACAATAACAACACACTCACAACAATCACAATAATCAGGATAATAGTTTTGAAAGGAAGGAGGTCACTTTTGATCCCATTCCGATGATGTATGTCGAACTGTATCCTTCCCTGGTTGTCAAGAATTTGATACAACCAAGGAATCCTCCGCATACACCTGAACCTTTGCCATGGTGGTACAAGCCCGACCTGCATTGTGCTTTTGATCAAGGAGAGCCCAACCATGACATAGAAAATTGTTATCCATTGAAGTATGAGGTCCAAAAGCTGATCAAGAATGGAATGGTGTCCTTCGAGGACCACACACCTAATGACAAAGCTAATCCTTTTCCTGCTCATGTCAATGCTTCCGTGAATATAGTAGATGGTTGTCCTGGTAATTTCAGGGTTTATGATGTCCATCGTATTCGAAGGTGTTTGTGGAGATGCATATAACCCTGTGCTTGATTAGTGATTGTGAGCATGACCATGATGGTTGTATTATCTGTAGTGTTAATCCTCGAGGATGCATGATTGTCAAGAGAGCCATTCAGAAGTTGATAGATGAAGATGTTATTCAAATTCAACAATCCAGAGATATGGGTAATGATATGAGTATTATTATGCCAATGATTAAGACTCCGGAGAGAGTAATAATCCAGCTTGACAACAACAAAAGAAGTGAAAGATCGCTACCGCCGTTGGTAATATGGTTAGCGGGACCAGTCCCGTATGCATCAGATAAAGATGTACCTTATAAATATAATTCTACTATGATTTAGAATGGGCAAGAGGTCCCTCTTCCCATGGAAAATTCAGTAGTGAGCATTACAGATGTTGTTAAGGTGACCCATAGCGGTCGTGTATTTGGCCCAGTTTCCAAAAACGTTGTGGAAGATGTTGTGATTGGCAAGAAGGAAGATGTTCTTCTGGTTAATCCTATTAACGCTACAACATGTCATTCTGGTGAATCCAACAAGTTTAAGGTTAAGGATGATGCTGATGAGGTTCTCCGATTGATTAAGAAGAGTGAGTTTAATGTTGTGGAGCAGCTGCTCCAAACACCATTCAAGATCTTTGTCTTATCATTACTGATGAACTCCGAAGCGCACCCAAAGGTTTTGCAAAAGGTGCTTGAGCAGGCATATGTGGAACATGACGTTACAGTGGATCAGTTTGATCACATTGTTGCCAATATTACTTCATGCAATAATTTGAGCTTTTGTGATGAAGAGCTTCCCAAGGAAGGAAAAAAATCACAATTTGTCCCTCCATATCTGAATGAATTGTAAAGAAGATGCTTTTTCCAATGTTCTGGTAGATACTGGTTCATTATTGAATGTTTTACCCAAATCTACTTTGGCAAGGTTATCATATCGGGGCGCACCCATGAGGTACAACCATGTGGTTGTGAAAGCGTTTGAGGGTTCCCGTAGAGCTGTCATTGGAGAAGTGGACCTTCTAGTTAAGATTGTTTTGAGTGACTTCCAGATTACTTTTCAAGTAATAGACAATCACCCAGTCTACTGTTGTTTACTGCGAAGGACATGGATTTACGAGGTTGGTGCTGTAACGTCTACTTTGCATCAACAATTCAAATTCGTTAAGAATGGCAAGCTCGTTGTAGTGGGAGGAGAAAAAGTGTTGTTGGTTAGCCATTTGTCATCCTTTACATATGTTGAAGCTGAAGAAGAGATTGGAACTTGTAGCGGTAAATTCATGACCATCAAGCTATGGATAAGCTTAACGTCAATAAAACCAGAGTCGCCACCATGTTTTTATTGTTTCCAAAGAAAAAGGGAAAAGTATGAACAAAACCCGAAGATAAGAAGTTTTCAACTCAAAACTAATAAAATTCCAGAGATTATAGGAAAGAGGGTTGGTTACACAAAGGGAATGTGTTAGCACCTAAAGTGTCATAGGTACTCCTAGGGAACCCTTTTTTATGTGTGCATATGTGTTTGGTATAAAAGATGTTTGGGAAAAATAGAGTGTGGGGATGAGAAAAGAATTTATTGATTATATTTTTATGTTTGACAAGACCTTCGGACTTGCGCCTACGTACCAACATAAACATGAGGGATCAAATCCTCGTAGTTTGTGGTAAAAATTTCAAAGTGGGTGAATTGCTTTTAACAAAAGTTTAAATGAAAAGGCATCATGGGGCCAAAAAATTGAATGGGATTGTTAGTTCTTTTTGTCTTTTTTGAAATTTTAAGTCAATATGAGTAAGTTTATTTACAAATTTGATTTAAGAAAGAGATTTAAAAATTCATTGGCATAAAGCCAAAGTTTCTAATCATTAAGACAAAGTCTAAGTTTGAAATCACAAGCAAAGAAATGTTTTGAAAAGAGGGAGAGATTTTGAAATTTAAGAAGTGGGAGGAGATGAAGAGGCTATCCTAAGCACAAAAGTAAAAGTTAATAGTTGAAAAGATCTGACCAATGGGATGCAATCCAACAAACAAGAATGTCATATAGAAACCCATTTTCCTTTGGACCTTAATCAAGCAATGAATAATATTCAGACATCATGAAGACCAAGGCATCAAATAAAGATAGCCACATCCAAGCAAGCAATTCCCATAGCTAGCAGTCTTCTTTATCTTCTCATGTATCAGATGAAATATCCCATGATCAAATCAGAGCAAAGCATCAAACACAAAATCAAAATAACAATTAAGTACAAAGACATAATAACAGATTAATTCAAACATATCCCAAGGCTTGCACTAGATGAAGGCTCAATCTCAAAATGTTGGGATTGTCCAAGTCCTTTTGCACAGGGAATGTTGCCTAATCCTAAGTCCAAAAGTCATATCAAGTTCAACAGTCCAACATATGTTTTTTAGTGTTTTTGTTGTTATTAAGTATTTTAAGGTCCTAAGATGAGAAACAAAATCAAAACACACAAACAAATATATACAATCACAAGATATGGCTCAAGTGAGCAAAGTGAAAATGACATAAACATAAACAAGTTAAATAAAATGTAAATGGTAATGAATGATAAATGACTGAAATCTAAATGGCATAAAATAAATGACTTGAAAGTAAAGAAATATTAATAAGAGTTAGTCAAATGTTAGTTAAAAGTTAGTCAAGTGTTAGTGGTGATTTTTAATTGATTAAGTCATTCTTTGGAGAACACTCAACCATTCATTCCCAAGTATGAATCCTTAAACCAAGACATCTTCCATGACAAGGGCTCCAACTTGGATAATTCAACAAGTATGCCACTAGCTCCCATGAAAGTAAAAAAGGTCAAGTCTCCACACAATGCCATGAAGAATGGGAGACTTACAATCTCACTTACTAGAATGGTATGCCTTGAGGGTCAAATTTAACTCTATGTTAAGCAATCGTAATTGGACTTATGTAGAAGTCACAACTATCTGAGGTCGAGCAACAAAAATTTAGGTGTTAATGCATGTTAGAGATTTGGTATGAATAACCAATCTCCTAAAACATACCACACACTAAAAGAAAATATCAAGAGGGAGGGACCTATCTCAGTCATACTTGTATTGGATCAACAGACACAAGGTCATTGATGAACCAATTAGCCTTTAGACATTAGAGATTTCATTGGTAAAAAGAGGGAATGGGGAAGAATAGGGATGAAGATGAAGAGGGAGGGGAAGATAGAAACACAACTTGATCATGGGAGGAATTTCATCAAATCAAAATCATCCATTCATTTTGGGAGATGAAATGTACATTTCATCAATCCCCTAAATCCAATGGTTTCGATCCAACAAAAGTCAAATCAACTTTGACCAAGGCCTAAACAAAAAGTCAAACATCACAAGACCATAAAAATTGCTCAACAACATTTTTAAACATTTAATCAATTAAAAATCACATTAAAAATAAATTAAAATACATTTTAATTTGGTCAAAACCTAAAATCTCTTTAAAACACCAAATAAATGGCTAAGGGGTTTATCCTAGGTCAAAGGACCTTAGACAAAAAAAATCATTATTTTTAAAAGTCAGAAGTATTTTTAAACAATTGAAAATATGCACAAAAACATTTAATTCGTGAAAAATATCAAAATTAATCTAAAAGAAAATTTTAATTCAGAATATGGAAGAGAAAAATATTTAAAGATTTTTGGTGAAAGTCCCATATTTTTTAGATTAAAAATGAAATTTCTATGAATTAAACAAAATAAATGGATTAAATGAAAAATCAGAAATTAAAAAGGAATTAGAAAAAACAAGGGCCATCAGATCTCCCTCATTAATCGAGGTGGTAGATCTGATGTCCATGCGCGTGCTATCGATGGTGGACTCAAGTCAAAGCAATGTACGCGTGGTAATTCAAAGGAATGATATAGATTAAAACATTCAAACATGATCAGATGGCCAGGAGGCGTGCCAGCACACCACCGGAGCTAGGGTTCCGATCTTCTTCTCCGGTGGACCTCACAGGACTGGTTCACCATCAACCTTCACTCACCCCCCCACCCAAAATGAAAAACAACCCCCCCCCCCACGGACATGAATTCAAAGGAAAAATTCCCAGGAGCTCGAATCTGGCTTCAATTTTCTCCAATTCCAAGTATATCAAAAGATACTAGGATTTGAATTTTAAGGATCATGAACTGAGTTGCTTCGATTTGACCTCAAAGCAACTCAATCTTGTTGCCTACATTAGTCGGACTTCAGCCAACCAAAAATCAAAGAGAATGGTAAATAATTGAGAGAGAATCGAAGAGATGATGTTTCTAAAAAATCACCTTTGAGGGAGCTTGAATCTTGCTTGATCTTGCTTCCAATTGGCCATGGCTTGACTTCAAATGCTTGCAGGAAGTGAATTGGATCAAGGAAGGGCTTGGATTCTTGGAGTTTCAACTTCAAAACAGAAGTGAAATTAAAACTCAATTTTCAATTGAAAACCTTCAAGTTTATCCTCTAATAGTGAGGGATATGGTTGCAGGATCAAAGCTTGGCAAAGTGTCCCCAATTCTGAGAAGAAGGGGTTGTATTTATAGGCAATATAATGGATTTCCACACATTTCCATCAAAATGCCAAAAATAGTAATTCTCACTTACATGGATGCATGGGCGTATGATAGGCCCATCAAATGATGTAAAAAGGTCCAAAATTGATCATGAGCAATGCTGAAAGTCTGTCATGGAGTCATCCAATTGGAAATGAAAAGTGGTAATGAGATTCATCCAAATGGAACCTTGAAGAAAAGCCATGCGCAAGTCATCCAATCCTTGGCCAAATGAGGTGATATTTGACTTTTTGGGAAGGTGAGCACCCCCCACGCATAATCAAGGGGAACAACCTTAATGTTGAACACTTTTCCATTTGAAGATTGGATAATGATTAATTTTGAGGTGGAAGTTTGGAAAGTCAAACATAATTGAAAATTTTCTAAGTACCAAGTCAAATGTTCACTTCTTCCACCCTGAATAACTTTTGTTATGGCACACCCCCCCCCCCCTCCCCCCGCCGCGACCCCCTTCCACCCCACACCCCCCCCCGCCCCGACCCCACACCCCCCCCCCCCCCCGCTTCAAACGGAAACCGTTCCTTCACCAAAGTTGTATCTATTTCAAAAATATTCAATGTGGTCACAAATTTGAACTCAATTGGATTTGGCATGAAGGAAGTATGCATTTTAGAAGTTGAGGAAAATTGCTTGTTCAATGGTAATGGCCCAAAATGACCTATACCCACCCACCACACACCCACCCACACCTTACGCCCCCCCATATTTCCCCTTAGCACATGACCTTCCAAGTTGAATTTTAAGTTTCTCAAAGAATACCCCCCCCCCCCCCAATGTTTAAGAAAACATCTTGAAATTGACTATGAAACTTGGATGGCGTTCATCTCATACCCCACCCCCCAAAATTGAGAAAGTTATGGTCCTTGGAAGTTGATCTCCTAACTAGGGTTCAGACAAAATGACCTATAATCTTTAACCATAAAAAATGATTTTCCATGCAAAACTAGCTCTTGACTTCAACATGAAAGTTGCTTGGAATATCATAAGGAGTAAAGTTTATCTTGTAATAATTTCATATGATAAAAATTGTAGGAAATAAGGTCTAGGGAACCCCAGTTTTGACCAGTTGACTTTCTCTAGTCAACCACCATGAACCAACTTGCAAACTTGGAGTTCTCTTGATCTCTTGGATTCATGGAGTATCATATATGTATAAGAAGATGTAATATGAAGTATCCCTTGAAATAATTTTATCAAACCCCCCCCCCCCCCTGTTGAAGAAACTTGCTAAGAAAGTCACACAAGATACCTAGATGAATTAGGGCTTCCAAGGCAAGCATGCTTCAAACTCTTGATGAATTCTTGATCAAAATGGCCACCAAAATGAAGATCATGGGGACCCATATATGATGTCTATAACCCACACCTAACCCCCCATCCAGTGAACCCCACAATATCTTGATTTGATCTCCTTGAATTGAGGGTCTCAAACCCTAGTGACGAGCTTGATGAGGCATTGTGGATACACACACTACCTACAAAAGAAATAAACCCACCGCTATACATGGACATATTTTTGATATTTTGGTTAGTAAACAAAGAAAAAAAAGTATGATACAATCAAATGTGCTTGGTGATCTCTCCTAATGCACACACCACACCAACCCAATGAATGAGGCCAGCCCGTGAGAAGGATGGGGGGGGGCCAAGGTGTGATCCAACTACCAAGCGACAACCCTGCGTCCCCCCCATACCCAAATGAGATAAGATGAGGGATCTTAGGGTCAACACCCAATTCAGGCCGGTCTTACAGCTGCCCCTATTTAAGGATATTCTAACTGCGGAGGCAAAGGTTAAACCATCTTCGTGTCGACTCAGTAGGATAGACTTAAATAAACAACATATAGAAACAAATTTTGGTCCCTAAGAGACCTCATGATCCGCCCCATATCCGATATGAATGTGAAAATAATATTTTTGGGGAATATATTGCCACAAAGGAAAAGAATTCGTGTAAGACCCCAATTTTGACCCTAATACCCCTCATGCTATCTCATCATATGGATTGGCTTTGGGATCACACCTTGGTAGCCTCCTTACCCCTTATTCATTGGGTTTGTATTGGGAGAGATCACCAAGAACTTTTGATTGTATCATACTTTGTTTTTCATTATTTACTAACCAAAATACCAAAATATGTCAATGTATAGTTTGTTGCTTTTGTAGGTAGTGTGTATGCTCACCCATGCTCCATCAAGCTCATATCTAGGTTTTGAGACCCTCAATGCAAGGAGTTCAATCAACAAATGGTTCACTTTGGCTCTAAGCATCATATATGGATCCCTGTGATCTTCACACATCATTTTGATCAAGAAATCACCAGAGTGTGAATCTTGTTTGCCTTGGAAGCCCTAATTCATCTGGGTATCTTGTGTGACTTCCTCAATAAGTTTCTTCAACATTCGATCAAATATTTCAAGGGATACTTCATATTACATCATCTTATGCCTATATGATCCTCCATGAGTCCCAAAAGTGAAGAGAATGTCAAGCTAGCAAGATGGTTCATGGTGATTGACCAGAGAAAGTCAACTGGTCAAAACTAGGGTTCCCTAGACCCTATCTCCTACACTTTTTGTCATATGAAAATTATTCTAAGAGAAACGTTACTCCAAATGACATTACAAACAACTTTATGTTTAAGTCTAGATCTATTTTTGCATGGAAAGTTATTTTGTATGGTGAAAGATTATAGGTCATTTTGTCTGAACCCTAGTTTGGAGGCCAACTTCCCAAGACCATAACTTGCTCAATTCTTATGAGATGAAATCCATTCAAATTACATGATCAAATTAAATATTTTAGTTCAACTTTTATGTTCGGAGGAAGTTCAAATTCAACTTGCAAATGCATGTTCCAAGAGGAAACATTATAGGTCACTTTTGACAAATCCAAATGAGGTCAAATTTGTGACCAAATTGAAGAGGTTTGAAATATCTACAACTTTGATGAAGGAACTGTTTCATTTGAAGTCCATAGAAAAAGTTATTCAAGGTGGAAGAAGTGACATTTGACGTAGGACTTAGAAAATTTTCAAATATGTTTGACTTCCCAAACTTCCACCTAACAATTCATCATCATACAAGCTTCAAATGAAAAAGCTCAACATGAAAGTTGTTCCCCTTGATCTTACCTTTCCAAAAAGCCCAAGATCATCGCATTTGGCTAAAGATTGAAGGATTTCCGCATGGGTGCAATATGGAGTACCATTTGGAAGAATTTCATGATCCAATTCAATTCAACAATGCATGGCTAACGCAACACCTTCAGCATGACATGTGCAGACTTTTGGACCTTTGCCAATCATTCTTTGGGCTTTGTACACGCCCATGCAAGCTTATGATAAAGGTTTCTATTTTTGAACATTGAAATGAAAGTGTGTAGAAAGCAATGGCATTGGGTATAATACAA
>NW_026113136.1:0-39442 GCF_024323335.1 Lathyrus oleraceus | reverse complement strand
AATTTGATTGAATTGTGGGAATGATGAAAATTTTGACGTTAAACCCATGCAATTTGATTGAATTGTGTGAATGATGAAGATTTTGTTGTTAAACCCATGAAATTTGATTGAATTGTGTGGAGTGCTGATAAAAATAGTGCTATCCACCTGCGAAATTTATTGATTTAGGGAAATGATGAAGATTGTTGTTAAACCCATGAAATTTGATTGAATTGTGTGAATGATGAAGATTTTGTTGTTAAACCCTTGAAATTTGATTGAATTGTGTGAATGATGAAAATGATGCTGTTTAAACCCATGAAATTTGAATGAATTATGGGAATGATGAAATGTTGTTGTTGAACCCATGAAATATATTAATTGTGTAAATGATGAAAATAGTGCTATTAAACCCGTGAAAATTGATTGATTTGTGGAAATGATGAAAATGTTGTTGTTAAACCCATAAATTTGATAAAATTTTGGAATGATGAAATGTTGTTTTAAATCCATGAAATTCCCTTGATTGTGGAATGATGAAAAATTTGCTGTTGAACCCATGAAATTTGATTGAATTGTGGGAATGATGAAATGTTGCTGTTTTCCTCCTTAAAACCCATGAAATTGATTGAATTGTGTAAATTATGAATGTTGCTATTAAACATATGAAATTTGATTGAATTGTGTCAATGATGAAAATGTTGTTGTTAAACCCATGAAAGTTGATTGAATTGTGAACATGATGAAATTGTTGTTGTTAAACCCATGAAATTTGATTGAATTGTGGAATGATGAATATTTTGCTATTAAACCATGAAATTTTATTGAATTGTGAATATGAATATGTTGTTGTTAAACTCATGGAATTTGATTGAATTGTGGAATTGATGAAAATGTTTACATGTACTCTTAAAACCATAAAATTTGATTGAATTGAATGAATGATGAAAACGCTGCTATTAAACCCATGGAATTTGATTGAATTGTGGGAATGATGAAAATGTTGACGTTAAACCCATGCATTTTGATTGAATTGTGTGAATGATGAAGATTTTGTTGTTAAACCCATGAAATTTGATTGAATTGTGTGAATGAAAGATTGTTGTTAAACCCATGAAATTTGATTGAATTGTGTGAATGATGAAGATTTTGTTGTTAAACCCTTGAAATTTGATTGAATTGTGTGAATGATGAAAATGATGCTGTTTAACCCATGAAATTTGAATGAATTATGGGAATGATGAAAATGTTGTTGTTGACCCATGAATATATTTAATTGTGTAAATGATGAAAATAGTGCTATTAAACCCGTGAAAATTGATTGATTTGTGGAAATGATGAAAATGTTGTTGTTAAACCCATGAAATTTGATAAAAGTTTGGGAATGATGAAAATGTTGTTGTTAAATCCATGAAATTCCCTTGAATTGTGGGAATGATGAAAATTTGCTGTTGAACCCATGAAATTTGATTGAATTGTGGGAATGATGAAATGTTGCTGTTAAACCCATGAAATTTGATTGAATTGTGTAAATTATGAAAATGTTGCTATTAACATAATGAATTTGATTGAATTGTGTCAATGATGAAATGTTGTTTTAAACCCATGAAAGTTGATTGAATTGTGAAAATGATGAAATTATTGTTGTTAAACTCATGAATATTGGTTAAAATGTGTGCATGATGAAATTGTTGTTGTTAACCCATGAAATTTGATTGAATTGTGGGAATGATGAATATTTTGCTATTAAAACCATGAAATTTTATTGAATTGTGTGAATAATGAATATGTTGTTGTTAAACTCATGGAATTTGATTGAATTGTGGAATTGATGAAAATGTTTCTCTTAAAACATAAAATTTGATTGAATTGAATGAATGATGAAAACGCTGCTATTAAACCCATGGAGGGCCTGCGGCCGAGATTTGTTGTCCCCCCCTGCCCATTTGATTGAATTGTGGGAATGATGAAAATGTTGACGTTAAACCTGCAATTTGATTGAATTGTGTGAATGATGAAGATTTTGTTGTTAAACCCATGAAATTTGATTGAATTGTGTGAATGATGAAGATTTTGTTGTTAACCCATGAAATTTGATTGAATTGTGTGAATGATGAAGATTTTGTTGTTAAACCCTTGAAATTTGATTGAATTGTGTGAATGATGAAAATGATGCTGTTTAACCCATGAAATTTGAATGAATTATGGAATGATGAAAATGTTGTTGTTGAACCCATGAAATATATTTAATTGTGTAAATGATGAAAATAGTGCTATTAAACCCGTGAAAGGGGATGGGTAAAAATGAATGTGGAAAGTGTGGATGGTTTTGATGTTTGTGCAAATGATGTGTGGTGTGTGAATGGGGAAAATTGATTGATTTGTGGAAATGATGAAAATGTTGTTGTTAAACCCATGAAATTGATAAAAGTTTGGGAATGATGAAAATGTGTTGTTAAATCCATGAAATTCCCTTGAATTGTGGGAATGATGAAAATTGCTGTTGAACCCCATGAAATTTGATTGAATTGTGCTAGCTGAAAAAATAAAAAAAAAAGAAGGAATGATGAAATGTTGCTGTTAACCCATGAAATTTGATTGAATTGTGTAAATTAAAAATGTTGCTATTAAACATATGAAATTTGATTGAATTGTGTCAATGATGAAATGTTGTTGTTAAACCCATGAAAGTTGATTGAATTGTGAAAATGATGAATTATTGTTGTTAAACTCATGAATATTGGTTAAAATGTGGGCATGATGAAATTGTTGTTGTTAAACCCATGAAATTTGATTGAATTGTGGGATGATGAATATTTTGGCTATTAAACCATGAAATTTATTGAATTGTGTGAATAATGAATATGTTTTGTTAAACTCATGGAATTTGATTGAATTGTGGAATTGATGAAAATGTTTCTCTTAAAACCATGAAATTTGATTGAATTGTATGAATGATGAAAACGCTGCTGTTAAACCCCATGGAATTTGATTGAATTGTGGGAATGATGAAAATGTTGACGTTAAACCCATCATTTGATTGAATTGTGTGAATGATGAAGATTTTGTTGTTAAACCCATGAAATTTGATTGAATTGTGTGAATGATGAACATTTTGTTGTTAAACCCATGAAATTTGATTGAATTGTGTGATGATGAAGATTTTTGTTGTTAAACCCTGAAATTTGATTGAATTGTGTGAATGATGAAATGATGCTGTTTCCCCTGAAATTTGATGAATTGGGAATGATGAAAATGTTGTTGTTAACCCATGAATATATTAATTGTGTAAATGATGAAATGTGCTATTAAACCCGTGAAATTGATTGATTTGTGGAAATGATGAAAATGTTTGTTAAACACCCATGAAATTTGATAATTGAACCCATGAAATTTGATTGAATTGTGGGAATGATGAAAATGTTTGTTGAACCCATGAAATATGATTTAATTGTGTAAATGATGAAATAGTGCTATTAAACCCGTGAAAATTGATTGATTTGTGGAAATGATGAAAATGTTGTTGTTAAACCCATGAATTTGATAAAATTTGGGAATGATGAAAATGTTGTTGTTAAATCCATGAATTCCCTTGATTGTGGGAATGATGATCAAAAATTTGCTGTTGAACCATGAAATTTGATTGAATTGTGGGAATGATGAATGTTGCTGTTAAACCCATGAAATTTGATTGAATTGTGTAAATTATGAAAATGTTGCTATTAAACATATGGGGGGAAAAAAAAAAAAAAAAAAAAAAAAAATTTGATTGAATTGTGTCAATGATGAAAATGTTGTTGTTAAACCCATGAAGTTTGATTGAATTGTGAAAATGATGAAATTATTGTTGTTACACTCATGAATATTGGTTAAAATGTGTGCATGATGAAATTGTTGAATTGTTAAACCCATGAAATTTGATTGAATTGTGGAATGATGATATTTTTGCTATTAAAACCATGAAATTTTATTGAATTGTGTGAATAATGAATATTTGTTGTTAAACTCATGGAATTTGATTGAATTGTGGATTGATGAAATGTTTGCTCTAAAACCATAAAATTTGATTGAATTGAATGATGATGAAACGCTGCTATTAAACCCATGGATTTGATTGAATTGTTGAATGATGAAAATGTTGACGTTAAACCCATGAAATTTGATTGAATTGTGTGAATGATAAAGATTTTGTTGTTAAACCCATGAAATTTGATTGAATTGTGTGAATGATGAAGATTTTGTTGTTAAACCCATGAAATTTGATTGAATTGTGTGAATGATGAAGATTTTGTTGTTAAACCCTTGAAATTTGATTGAATTGTGTGAATGATGAAAATGATGCTGTTTAACCCATGAAATTTGAATGAATTATGGGAATGATGAAAATGTTGTTGTTGAACCCATGAAATATATTTAATTGTGTAAATGATGAAATAGTGCTATTAACCCGTGAAAATTGATTGATTGTGGAAATGATGAAAATGTTGTTGTTAACCCATGAAATTTGATAAAAGTTTGGGAATGATGAAATGTTGTTGTTAAATCCATGAAATTCCCTTGAATTGTGGGAATGATGAAAAATTTGCTGTTGAACCCATGAAATTTGATTGAATTGTGGGAATGATGAAATGTTGCTGTTAAACCCATGAAATTTGATTGAATTGGGTAAATTATGAAAATGTTGCTATTAAACATATGAAATTTGATTGAATTGTGTCAATGATGAAATGTTGTTGTTAAACCCATGAAATTGATTGAATTGTGAAAATGATGAAATTATTGTTGTTAAACTCATGAATATTGGTTAAAATGTGTGCATGATGAAATTGTTGTTGTTAAACCCATGAAATTTGATTGAATTGTGGGAATGATGAATATTTTGCTATTAAAACCATGAAATTTTATTGAATTGTGTGAATAATGAATATGTTGTTTGTTAAACTCATGGAATTTGATTGAATTGTGGAATTGATGAAAATGTTTCTCTTAAAACCATAAAATTTGATTGAATTGAATGAATGATGAAAAAGCTGCTATTGAAACCCATGAATTTGATTGAATTGTGGGAATGATGAAAATGTTGACGTTAAACCCATGCAATTTGATTGAATTGTGTGAATGATGAAGATTTTGTTGTTAAACCCATGAAATTTGATTGAATTGTGTGAATGATGAAGATTTTGTTGTTAAACCCATGAAATTTGATTGAATTGTGTGAATGATGAAGATTTTGTTGTTAAACCCTTGAAATTTGATTGAATTGTGTGAATGATGAAAATGATGCTGTTTAACCCATGAAATTTGAATGAATTATGGAATGATGAAAATGTTGTTGTTGAACCCATGAAATTTGATAAAAGTTTGGGAATGATGAAAATTTTGTTGTTAAATCCATGAAATTCCCTTGAATTGTGGGAATGATGAAAATTTGCTGTTGAACCCATGAATTTGATTGAATTGTGGGAATGATGAAATGTTGCTGTTAAACCCATGAAATTTGATTGAATTGTGTAAATTATGAAAATGTTGCTATTAAACATATGAAATTTGATTGAATTGTGTCAATGATGAAAATGTTGTTGTTTAAACCCATGAAAGTTGATTGAATTGTGAAAATGATGAAATTATTGTTGTTAAACTCATGAATATTGGTTAAAATGTGTGCATGATGAAATTGTTGTTGTTAAACCCATGAAATTTGATTGAATTGTGGGAATGATGAATATTTTGCTATTAAAACCATGAAATTTTATTGAATTGTGTGAATAATGAATATGTTGTTGTTAAACTCATGGAATTTGATTGAATTGTGGAATTGATGAAAATGTTTCTCTTAAAACCATAAAATTTGATTGAATTGAATGAATGATGAAAACGCTGCTATTAAACCCATGGAATTTGATTGAATTGTGGGAATGATGAAAATGTTGACGTTAAACCCATGCAATTTGATTGAATTGTGTGAATGATGAAGATTTTGTTGTTAAACCCATGAAATTTGATTGAATTGTGTGAATGATGAAGATTTTGTTGTTAAACCCATGAAATTTGATTGAATTGTGTGAATGATGAAGATTTTGTTGTTAAACCCTTGAAATTTGATTGAATTGTGTGAATGATGAAAATGATGCTGTTTAACCCATGAAATTTGAATGAATTATGGGAATGATGAAAATGTTGTTGTTGAACCCATGAAATATATTTAATTGTGTAAATGATGAAAATAGTGCTATTAAACCCGTGCTGGTCTTTTTTTTCTGTGTGAAAGAAGTGAAAATTGATTGATTTGTGGAAATGATGAAAATGTTGTTGTTAAACCCATGAAATTTGATAAAAGTTTGGGAATGATGAAAATTTGTTGTTAAATCCATGAAATTCCCTTGAATTGTGGGAATGATGAAAAATTTGCTGTTGAACCCATGAAATTTGATTGAATTGTGGGAATGATGAAAGTTTGCTGTTAAACCCATGAAATTTGATTGAATTGTGTAAATTATGAAATGTTGCTATTAAACATATGAAATTTGATTGAATTGTGTCAATGATGAAAATGTTGTTGTTAAACCCATGAAAGTTGATTGAATTGTGAAAATGATGAAATTATTGTTGTTAAACTCATGAATATTGTTTAAAATGTGTGCATGATGAAATTGTTGTTGTTAAACCCATGAAATTTGATTGAATTGTGGGAATGATGAATATTTTGCTATTAAAACCATGAAATTTATTGAATTGTGTGAATAATGAATATGTTGTTGTTAAACTCATGGAATTTGATTGAATTGTGGAATTGATGAAAATGTTTCTCTTAAAACCATAAAATTTGATTGAATTGAATGAATGATGAAAACGCTGCTATTAACCCATGGAATTTGATTGAATTGTGGGAATGATGAAAATGTTGACGTTAAACCCATGCAATTTGATTGAATTGTGTGAATGATGAAGATTTTGTTGTTAAACCCATGAAATTTGATTGAATTGTGTGAATGATGAAGATTTTGTTGTTAAACCCATGAAATTTGATTGAATTGTGTGAATGATGAAGATTTTGTTGTTAAACCCTTGAAATTTGATTGAATTGTGTGAATGATGAAAATGATGCTGTTTAACCCATGAAATTTGAATGAATTATGGGAATGATGAAATGTTGTTGTTGAACCCATGAAATATATTTAATTGTGTAAATGATGAAATAGTGCTATTAAACCCGTGAAAATTGATTGATTTGTGGAAATGATGAAAATGTTGTTGTTAAACCCATGAAATTTGATAAAAGTTTGGAATGATGAAAATGTTGTTGTTAAATCCATGAAATTCCCTTGAATTGTGGGAATGATGAAAATTTTGCTGTTGAACCCATGAAATTTGATTGAATTGTGGGAATGATGAAATGTTGCTGTTAAACCCATGAAATTTGATTGAATTGTGTAAATTATAAAATGTTGCTATTAAACATATGAATTTGATTGAATTGTGTCAATGATGAAAATGTTGTTGTTAACCCATGAAAGTTGATTGAATTGTGAAAATGATGAAATTATTGTTGTTAAACTCATGAATATTGGTTAAAATGTGTGCATGATGAAATTGTTGTTGTTAAACCCATGAAATTTGATTGAATTGTGGGAATGATGAATATTTTGCTATTAAAACCATGAAATTTTATTGAATTGTGTGAATAATGAATATGTTTGTTGTTAAACTCATGGATTTGATTGAATTGTGGAATTGATGAAAATGTTTCTCTTAAAACCATAAATTTGATTGAATTGAATGAATGATGAAAACGCTGCTATTTTGATTGAATTGTGTGAATGATGAAGATTTGTGTTAAAAAAACACCCCAAACCCATGGAATTTGATTGAATTGTGGGAATGATGAAAATGTTGACGTTAAACCCATGCAATTTGATTGAATTGTGTGAATGATGAAGATTTTGTTGTTAAACCCATGAAATTTGATTGAATTGTGTGAATGATGAAGATTTTGTTGTTAAACCCATGAAATTTGATTGAATTGTGTGAATGATGAAGATTTTGTTGTTAAACCCTTGAAATTTGATTGAATTGTGTGAATGATGAAATGATGCTGTTTAACCCATGAAATTTGAATGAATTATGGGAATGATGAAATGTTGTTGTTGAACCCATGAATATATTTAATTGTGTAAATGATGAAAATAGTGCTATTAAACCCGTGAAAATTGATTGATTTGTGGAAATGATGAAAATGTTGTTGTTAAACCCATGAAATTTGATAAAAGTTTGGGAATGATGAAAATGTTGTTGTTAAATCCATGAAATTCCCTTGAATTGTGGGAATGATGAAAAATTTGCTGTTGAACCCATGAAATTTGATTGAATGTGGGAATGATGAAATGTTGCTGTTAAACCCATGAAATTTGATTGAATTGTGTAAATTATGAAAATGTTGCTATTAAACATATGAAATTTGATTGAATTGTGTCAATGATGAAATGTTGTTGTTAAACCCATGAAAGTTGATTGAATTGTGAAAATGATGAAATTATTGTTGTTAAACTCATGAATATTGGTTAAAATGTGTGCATGATGAAATTGTTGTTGTTAAACCCATGAAATTTGATTGAATTGTGGGAATGATGAATATTTTGCTATTAAAACCATGAAATTTTATTGAATTGTGTGAATAATGAATATGTTTTGTTAAACTCATGGAATTTGATTGAATTGTGGAATTGATGAAAATGTTTCTCTTAAAACCATAAAATTTGATTGAATTGAATGAATGATGAAAACGCTGCTATTAAACCCATGGAATTTGATTGAATTGTGGAATGATGAAATGTTGACGTTAAACCCATGCAATTTGATTGAATTGTGTGAATGATGAAGATTTTGTTGTTAAACCCATGAAATTTGATTGAATTGTGTGAATGATGAAGATTTTGTTGTTACACTACTGAACATCCTGATTTGACCTTGTCTGTGCCATGATGATTCGACTTTTGTTGGTTTAAACCCATGAAATTTGATTGAATTGTGTGAATGATGAAGATTTTGTTGTTAAACCCTTGAAATTTGATTGAATTGTGTGAATGATGAAAATGATGCTGTTTAACCCATGAAATTTGAATGAATTATGGGAATGATGAAATGTTGTTGTTGAACCCATGAAATATATTTAATTGTGTAAATGATGAAAATAGTGCTATTAAACCCGTGAAAATTGATTGATTTGTGGAAATGATGAAAATGTTGTTGTTAAACCCATGAAATTTGATAAAAGTTTGGGAATGATGAAAATGTTGTTGTTAAATCCATGAAATTCCCTTGAATTGTGGAATGATGAAAATTTGCTGTTGAACCCATGAAATTTGATTGAATTGTGGGAATGATGAAATGTTGCTGTTAACCCATGAAATTTGATTGAATTGTGTAAATTATGAAAATGTTGCTATTAAACATATGAAATTTGATTGAATTGTGTCAATGATGAAAATGTTGTTGTTAACCCATGAAAGTTGATTGAATTGTGAAAATGATGAAATTATTGTTGTTAAACTCATGAATATTGGTTAAAATGTGTGCATGATGAAATTGTTGTTGTTAAACCCATGAAATTTGATTGAATTGTGGGAATGATGAATATTTGCTATTAAACCATGAAATTTTATTGAATTGTGTGAATAATGAATATGTTGTTGTTAAACTCATGGAATTTGATTGAATTGTGGAATTGATGAAAATTTTCTCTTAAAACCATAAAATTTGATTGACTCGCTGTGCACCTGAGGAAACATGATTGCGCTTCTTCAAACATGACTTCCTATTGAATGAATTATGAAACGCTGCTATTAACCCATGGAATTTGATTGAATTGTGGGAATGATGAAAATGTTGACGTTAACCCATGCAATTTGATTGAATTGTGTGAATGATGAAGATTTGTTGTTAAACCCATGAAATTTGATTGAATTGTGTGAATGATGAAGATTTTGTTGTTAAACCCCATGAAATTTGATTGAATTGTGTGAATGATGAAGATTTTGTTGTTAAACCCTTGAAATTGATTGAATTGTGTGAATGATGAAATGATGCTGTTTAACCCATGAAATTTGAATGAATTATGAAAATGAACGAAACAGGTGTGTTCATATGACCAAAATTGGTTTTACAAATGTGCCGCATGTGAATTGTTGTTGTTTAAAACATGGGGGAAAAAAATAAAAAAAAACCAATTTTTGACCTTGTTTGGGGAATGATGAAAATGTTGTTGTTGAACCCATGAAATATATTTAATTGTGTAATGATGAAAATAGTGCTATTAAACCCGTGAAAATTGATTGATTTGTGGAAATGATGAAAATGTTGTTGTAACCCATGAAATTTGATAAAAGTTTGGGAATGATGAAAATGTTTGTTGTTAAATCCATGAAATTCCCTTGAATTGTGGAATGATGAAAAATTTGCTGTTGAACCCATGAAATTTGATTGAATTGTTCATTTGGGCGACCGGCGCCGGATCCTTGGGAATGATGAAATGTTGCTGTTAAACCCATGAAATTTGATTGAATTGTGTAAATTATGAAAATGTTGCTATTAAATATGAAATTTGATTGAATTGTGTCAATGATGAAATGTTGTTGTTAAACCCATGAAAGTTGATTGAATTGTGAAAATGATGAAATTATTGTTGTTAAACTCATGAATATTGGTTAAAATGTGTGCATGATGAAATTGTTGTTGTTAAACCCATGAAATTTGATTGAATTGGGGAATGATGAATATTTTGCTATTAAACCCATGAAATTTTATTGAATTGTGTGAATAATGAATATGTTGTTGTTAAACTCATGGAATTTGATTGAATTGTGGAATTGATGAAAATGTTTCTCTTAAAACCATAAAATTTGATTGAATTGAATGAATGATGAAAACGCTGCTATTAAACCCATGGAATTTGATTGAATTGTGGGAATGATGAAAATGTTGACGTTAAACCCATGCAATTTGATTGAATTGTGTGAATGATGAAGATTTTGTTGTTAACCCATGAATTTGATTGAATTGTGTGAATGATGAAGATTTTGTTGTTAAACCCATGAAATTTGATTGAATTGTGTGAATGATGAAGATTTTGTTGTTAAACCCTTGAAATTTGATTGAATTGTGTGAATGATGAAAATGATGCTGTTTAACCCATGAATTGATGATTGTGTGATGTGAGAAGTTTTGTTGTTAACAAAATGATTTATTGAATTGTGGAAATATGAAAGTTGATGTTTAACAATAATTTGAATGAATTATGGGAATGATGAAAATGTTTGTTGTTGAACCCATGAATATATTTAATTGTGTAAATGATGAAAATAGTGCTATTAAACCCGTGAAAATTGATTGATTTGTGGAAATGATGAAAATGTTGTTGTTAAACCCATGAAATTTGATAAAAGTTTGGGAATGATGAAATGTTGTTGTTAAATCCATGAAATTCCCTTGAATGTGGGAATGATGAAAAATTTGCTGTTGAACCCATGAAATTTGATTGAATTGTGGGAATGATGAATGTTGCTGTTAAACCCATGAAATTTGATTGAATTGTGTAATTATGAAAATGTTGCTATTAAACATATGAAATTTGATTGAATTGTGTCAATGATGAAAATGTTGTTGTTAAACCCATGAAAGTTGATTGAATTGTGAAAATGATGAAATTATTGTTGTTAAACTCATGAATATTGGTTAAAATGTGTGCATGATGAAATTGTTGTTGTTAAACCCATGAATTTGATTGAATTGTGGGAATGATGAATATTTTGCTATTAAAACCATGAAATTTTATTGAATTGTGTGAATAATGAATATGTGTTGTTAAACTCATGGAATTTGATTGAATTGTGGAATTGATGAAATGTTTCTCTTAAAACCATAAAATTTGATTGAATTGAATGAATGATGAAAACGCTGCTATTAAACCCATGGAATTTGATTGAATTGGGGAATGATGAAATGTTGACGTTAAACCCCTGCAATTTGATTGAATTGTGTGAATGATGAAGATTTTGTTGTTAAACCCATGAAATTTGATTGAATTGTGTGAATGATGAAGATTTTGTTGTTAAACCCATGAAATTTGATTGAATTGTGTGAATGATGAAGATTTTGTTGTTAAACCCTTGAAATTTGATTGAATTGTGTGAATGATGAAATGATGCTGTTTACCCATGAAATTTGAATGAATTATGGGAATGATGAAAATGTTGTTGTTGAACCATGAAATATATTTAATTGTGTAAATGATGAAATAGTGCTATTAAACCCGTGAAAATTGATTGATTTGTGGAAATGATGAAAATGTTGTTGTTAAACCCATGAAATTTGATAAAAGTTTGGGAATGATGAAAATGTTGTTGTTAAATCCATGAAATTCCCTTGAATTGTGGAATGATGAAAAATTTGCTGTTGAACCCATGAAATTTGATTGAATTGTGGGAATGATGAAATGTTGCTGTTAAACCCATGAAATTTGATTGAATTGTGTAAATTATGAAATGTTGCTATTAAACATATGAAATTTGATTGAATTGTGTCAATGATGAAAATGTTGTTGTTAAACCCATGAAAGTTGATTGAATTGGTTAAAATGTGTGCATGATGAAATTGTTGTTGTTAAACCCATGAAATTTGATTGAATTGTGGGAATGATGAATATTTTGCTATTAAAACCATGAAATTTTATTGAATTGTGTGAATAATGAATATGTTGTTGTTAAACTCATGGAATTTGATTGAATTGTGGAATTGATGAAAATGTTTCTCTTAAAACCATAAAATTTGATTGAATTGAATGAATATGAAAACGCTGCTATTAAACCCATGGAATTTGATTGAATTGTGGGAATGATGAAATGTTGACGTTAAACCCATGCAATTTGATTGAATTGTGTGAATGATGAAGATTTTGTTGTTAAACCCATGAAATTTGATTGAATTGTGTGAATGATGAAGATTTTGTTTGTTAACCCATGAAATTTGATTGAATTGTGTGAATGATGAAGATTTTGTTGTTAAACCCTTGAAATTTGATTGAATTGTGTGAATGATGAAAATGATGCTGTTTAACCCATGAAATTTGAATGAATTATGGAATGATGAAATGTTGTTGTTGAACCCATGAAATATATTTAATTGTGTAAATGATGAAAATAGTGCAATTAAACCCGTGAAAATTGATTGATTTGTGGAAATGATGAAAATGTTGTTGTTAAACCCATGAAATTTGATAAAAGTTTGGGAATGATGAAAATGTTGTTGTTAAATCCATGAAATTCCCTTGAATTGTGGGAATGATGAAAATTTTGCTGTTGAACCCATGAAATTTGATTGAATTGTGGGAATGATGAAATGTTGCTGTTAACCCATGAAATTTGATTGAATTGTGTAAATTATGAAAATGTTGCTATTAAACATATGAAATTTGATTGAATTGTGTCAATGATGAAAATGTTGTTGTTAAACCCATGAAAGTTGATTGAATTGTGAAATGATGAAATTATTGTTGTTAAACTCATGAATATTGGTTAAATGTGTGCATGATGAAATTGTTGTTGTTAAACCCATGAAATTTGATTGAATTGTGGGAATGATGAATATTTTGCTATTAAAACCATGAAATTTTATTGAATTGTGTGAATAATGAATATGTTGTTGTTAAACTCATGGAATTTGATTGAATTGTGGAATTGATGAAAATGTTTCTCTTAAAACCATAAAATTTGATTGAATTGAATGAATGATGAAACGCTGCTATTAAACCATGGAATTTGATTGAATTGTGGGAATGATGAAAATGTTGACGTTAAACCCATGCAATTTGATTGAATTGTGTGAATGATTAAAAAATATAATTGAATTTTTGGATGTGGATTGATGTAAGAATGTAATTTGGGCATTGGTTGGAATGATAACAATAATGAAAAACATGTCGCGTGGGGTGATTTATGATTTGGGTGTGAAGAATTAGGGAGATTGAGAGAAGATTTTGTTGTTAAACCCATGAAATTTGATTGAATTGTGTGAATGATGAAGATTTTGTTGTTAAACCCATGAAATTTGATTGAATTGTGTGAATGATGAAGATTTTGTTGTTAAACCCTTGAAATTTGATTGAATTGTGTGAATGATGAAATGATGCTGTTTAACCCATGAAATTTGAATGAATTATGGGAATGATGAAATGTTGTTGTTGAACCCATGAAATATATTTAATTGTGTAAATGATGAAAATAGTGCTATTAAACCCGTGAAAATTGATTGATTTGTGGAATGATGAAAATGTTGTTGTTAAACCCATGAAATTTGATAAAATTTTGGGAATGATGAAAATGTTGTTGTTAAATCCATGAAATTCCCTTGAATTGTGGAATGATGAAAATTTGCTGTTGAACCCATGAAATTTGATTGAATTGTGGGAATGATGAAATGTTGCTGTTAAACCCATGAAATTTGATTGAATTGTGTAAATTATGAAAATGTTGCTATTAAACATATGAAATTTGATTGAATTGTGTCAATGATGAAAATGTTGTTGTTAAACCCATGAAAGTTGATTGAATTGTGAAATGATGAAATTATTGTTGTTAAACTCATGAATATTGGTTAAAATGTGTGCATGATGAAATTGTTGTTGTTAAACCCATGAAATTTGATTGAATTGTGGGAATGATGAATATTTTGCTATTAAAACCATGAAATTTTATTGAATTGTGTGAATAATGAATATGTTGTTGTTAAACTCATGGAATTTGATTGAATTGTGGAATTGATGAAATGTTTCTCTTAAAACCATAAAATTTGATTGAATTGAATGAATGATGAAACGCTGCTATTAAACCCATGGAATTTGATTGAATTGTGGGAATGATGAAAATGTTGACGTTAAACCCATGCAATTTGATTGAATTGTGTGAATGATGAAGATTTTGTTGTTAAACCCATGAAATTTGATTGAATTGTGTGAATGATGAAGATTTTGTTGTTAAACCCATGAAATTTGATTGAATTGTGTGAATGATGAAGATTTTGTTGTTAAACCGAACATTGATTGAACCTTCCGGTTTCCTCCCCGTTGTCTCGTGAATGCTTGAAGATTTGGTGTTACAATACACCTTGAAATTTGATTGAATTGTGTGAATGATGAAATGATGCTGTTTAACCCATGAAATTTGAATGAATTATGGGAAATGATGAAAATGTTGTTGTTGAACCCATGAAATATATTTAATTGTGTAAATGATGAAAATAGTGCTATTAAACCCGTGAAATTGATTGATTTGTGGAAATGATGAAAATGTTGTTGTTAAACCCATGAAATTTGATAAAAGTTTGGGAATGATGAAAATGTTGTTGTTAAATCCATGAAATTCCCTTGAATTGTGGGATGATGAAAAATTTGCTGTTGAACCCATGAAATTTGATTGAATTGTGGGAATGATGAAATGTTGCTGTTAAACCCATGAAATTTGATTGAATTGTGTAAATTATGAAATGTTGCTATTAAACATATGAAATTTGATTGAATTGTGTCAATGATGAAATGTTGTTGTTAAACCCATGAAAGTTGATTGAATTGTGAAAATGATGAAATTATTGTTGTTAAACTCATGAATATTGGTTAAAATGTGTGCATGATGAAATTGTTGTTGTTAAACCCATGAATTTGATTGAATTGTGGGAATGATGAATATTTTGCTATTAAAACCATGAAATTTTATTGAATTGTGTGAATAATGAATATGTTGTTGTTAAACTCATGGAATTTGATTGAATTGTGGAATTGATGAAAATGTTTCTCTTAAAACCATAAAATTGATTGAATTGAATGAATGATGAAAACGCTGCTATTAAACCCATGGAATTTGATTGAATTGTGGGAATGATGAAAATGTTGACGTTAAACCCATGCAATTTGATTGAATTGTGTGAATGATGAAGATTTTGTTGTTAAACCCATGAAATTTGATTGAATTGTGTGAATGATGAAGATTTTGTTGTTAAACCCATGAAATTTGATTGAATTGTGTGAATGATGAAGATTTTGTTGTTAAACCCTTGAAATTTGATTGAATTGTGTGAATGATGAAAATGATGCTGTTTAACCCATGAAATTTGAATGAATTATGGGAATGATGAAAATGTTGTTGTTGAACCCATGAATATATTTAATTGTGTAAATGATGAAAATAGTGCTATTAACCCGTGAAAATTGATTGATTTGTGGAAATGATGAAAATGTTGTTGTTAAACCCATGAAATTTGATAAAAGTTTGGGAATGATGAAATGTTGTTGTTAAATCCATGAAATTCCCTTGAATTGTGGAATGATAAAAATTTGCTGTTGAACCCATGAAATTTGATTGAATTGTGGGAATGATGAAATGTTGCTGTTAAACCCATGAAATTTGATTGAATTGTGTAAATTATGAAAATGTTGCTATTAAACATATGAAATTTGATTGAATTGTGTCAATGATGAAATGTTGTTGTTAACCCCATGAAAGTTGATTGAATTGTGAAAATGATGAAATTATTGTTGTTAAACTCATGAATATTGGTTAAAATGTGTGCATGATGAAATTGTTGTTGTTAAACCCATGAAATTTGATTGAATTGTGGGAATGATGAATATTTTGCTATTAAACCATGAAATTTTTGAATTGTGTGAATAATGAATATGTTGTTGTTAAACTCATGGAATTTGATTGAATTGTGGAATTGATGAAAATGTTTCTCTTAAAACCATAAAATTTGATTGAATTGAATGAATGATGAAACGCTGCTATTAAACCCATGGAATTTGATTGAATTGTGGGAATGATGAAAATGTTGACGTTAAACCCATGCAATTTGATTGAATTGTGTGAATGATGAAGATTTTGTTGTTAAACCCATGAAATTTGATTGAATTGTGTGAATGATGAAGATTTTGTTGTTAAACCCATGAAATTTGATTGAATTGTGTGAATGATGAAGATTTTGTTGTTAAACCCTTGAAATTTGATTGAATTGTGTGAATGATGAAAATGATGCTGTTTAACCCATGAAATTTGAATGAATTATGGGAATGATGAAAATGTTGTTGTTGAACCCATGAATATATTTAATTGTGTAAATGATGAAAATAGTGCTATTAAACCCGTGAAAATTGATTGATTTGTGGAAATGATGAAAATGTTGTTGTTAAACCCATGAAATTTGATAAAAGTTGGGAATGATGAAAATGTTGTTGTTAAATCCATGAAATTCCCTTGAATTGTGGGAATGATGAAAAATTTGCTGTTGAACCCATGAAATTTGATTGAATTGTGGGAATGATGAAATGTTGCTGTTAAACCCATGAAATTTGATTGAATTGTGTAAATTATGAAAATGTTGCTATTAAACATATGAAATTTGATTGAATTGTGTCAATGATGAAAATGTTGTTGTTAAACCCATGAAAGTTGATTGAATTGTGAAAATGATGAAATTATTGTTGTTAAACTCATGAATATTGGTTAAAATGTGTGCATGATGAAATTGTTGTTGTTAAACCCATGAAATTTGATTGAATTGTGGGAATGATGAATATTTTGCTATTAAAACCATGAAATTTTATTGAATTGTGTGAATAATGAATATGTTGTTGTTAAACTCATGGAATTTGATTGAATTGTGGAATTGATGAAAATGTTTCTCTTAAAACCATAAAATTTGATTGAATTGAATGAATGATGAAAACGCTGCTATTAAACCCATGGAATTTGATTGAATTGTGGGAATGATGAAAATGTTGACGTTAAACCCATGCAATTTGATTGAATTGTGTGAATGATGAAGATTTTGTTGTTAAACCCATGAAATTTGATTGAATTGTGTGAATGATGAAGATTTTGTTGTTAAACCCATGAAATTTGATTGAATTGTGTGAATGATGAAGATTTTGTTGTTAAACCCTTGAAATTTGATTGAATTGTGTGAATGATGAAAATGATGCTGTTTAACCCATGAAATTTGAATGAATTATGGGAATGATGAAAATGTTGTTGTTGAACCCATGAAATATATTTAATTGTGTAAATGATGAAAATAGTGCTATTAAACCCGTGAAAATTGATTGATTTGTGGAAATGATGAAAATGTTGTTGTTAAACCCATGAAATTTGATAAAAGTTTGGGAATGATGAAAATGTTGTTGTTAAATCCATGAAATTCCCTTGAATTGTGGGAATGATGAAAAATTTGCTGTTGAACCCATGAAATTTGATTGAATTGTGGGAATGATGAAATGTTGCTGTTAAACCCATGAAATTTGATTGAATTGTGTAAATTATGAAAATGTTGCTATTAAACATATGAAATTTGATTGAATTGTGTCAATGATGAAAATGTTGTTGTTAAACCCATGAAAGTTGATTGAATTGTGAAAATGATGAAATTATTGTTGTTAAACTCATGAATATTGGTTAAAATGTGTGCATGATGAAATTGTTGTTGTTAAACCCATGAAATTTGATTGAATTGTGGGAATGATGAATATTTTGCTATTAAAACCATGAAATTTTATTGAATTGTGTGAATAATGAATATGTTGTTGTTAAACTCATGGAATTTGATTGAATTGTGGAATTGATGAAAATGTTTCTCTTAAAACCATAAAATTTGATTGAATTGAATGAATGATGAAAACGCTGCTATTAACCCATGGAATTTGATTGAATTGTGGGAATGATGAAAATGTTGACGTTAAACCCATGCAATTTGATTGAATTGTGTGAATGATGAAGATTTTGTTGTTAAACCCATGAAATTTGATTGAATTGTGTGAATGATGAAGATTTTGTTGTTAAACCCATGAAATTTGATTGAATTGTGTGAATGATGAAGATTTTGTTGTTAAACCCTTGAAATTTGATTGAATTGTGTGAATGATGAAAATGATGCTGTTTAACCCATGAAATTTGAATGAATTATGGGAATGATGAAAATGTTGTTGTTGAACCCATGAAATATATTTAATTGTGTAAATGATGAAAATAGTGCTATTAAACCCGTGAAAATTGATTGATTTGTGGAAATGATGAAAATGTTGTTGTTAAACCCATGAAATTTGATAAAAGTTTGGGAATGATGAAAATGTTGTTGTTAAATCCATGAAATTCCCTTGAATTGTGGGAATGATGAAAAATTTGCTGTTGAACCCATGAAATTTGATTGAATTGTGGGAATGATGAAATGTTGCTGTTAAACCCATGAAATTTGATTGAATTGTGTAAATTATGAAAATGTTGCTATTAAACATATGAAATTTGATTGAATTGTGTCAATGATGAAAATGTTGTTGTTAAACCCATGAAAGTTGATTGAATTGTGAAAATGATGAAATTATTGTTGTTAAACTCATGAATATTGGTTAAAATGTGTGCATGATGAAATTGTTGTTGTTAAACCCATGAAATTTGATTGAATTGTGGGAATGATGAATATTTTGCTATTAAAACCATGAAATTTTATTGAATTGTGTGAATAATGAATATGTTGTTGTTAAACTCATGGAATTTGATTGAATTGTGGAATTGATGAAAATGTTTCTCTTAAAACCATAAAATTTGATTGAATTGAATGAATGATGAAAACGCTGCTATTAAACCCATGGAATTTGATTGAATTGTGGGAATGATGAAAATGTTGACGTTAAACCCATGCAATTTGATTGAATTGTGTGAATGATGAAGATTTTGTTGTTAAACCCATGAAATTTGATTGAATTGTGTGAATGATGAAGATTTTGTTGTTAAACCCATGAAATTTGATTGAATTGTGTGAATGATGAAGATTTTGTTGTTAAACCCTTGAAATTTGATTGAATTGTGTGAATGATGAAAATGATGCTGTTTAACCCATGAAATTTGAATGAATTATGGGAATGATGAAAATGTTGTTGTTGAACCCATGAAATATATTTAATTGTGTAAATGATGAAAATAGTGCTATTAAACCCGTGAAAATTGATTGATTTGTGGAAATGATGAAAATGTTGTTGTTAAACCCATGAAATTTGATAAAAGTTTGGGAATGATGAAAATGTTGTTGTTAAATCCATGAAATTCCCTTGAATTGTGGGAATGATGAAAAATTTGCTGTTGAACCCATGAAATTTGATTGAATTGTGGGAATGATGAAATGTTGCTGTTAAACCCATGAAATTTGATTGAATTGTGTAAATTATGAAAATGTTGCTATTAAACATATGAAATTTGATTGAATTGTGTCAATGATGAAAATGTTGTTGTTAAACCCATGAAAGTTGATTGAATTGTGAAAATGATGAAATTATTGTTGTTAAACTCATGAATATTGGTTAAAATGTGTGCATGATGAAATTGTTGTTGTTAAACCCATGAAATTTGATTGAATTGTGGGAATGATGAATATTTTGCTATTAAAACCATGAAATTTTATTGAATTGTGTGAATAATGAATATGTTGTTGTTAAACTCATGGAATTTGATTGAATTGTGGAATTGATGAAAATGTTTCTCTTAAAACCATAAAATTTGATTGAATTGAATGAATGATGAAAACGCTGCTATTAAACCCATGGAATTTGATTGAATTGTGGGAATGATGAAAATGTTGACGTTAAACCCATGCAATTTGATTGAATTGTGTGAATGATGAAGATTTTGTTGTTAAACCCATGAAATTTGATTGAATTGTGTGAATGATGAAGATTAACAACCCATGAAATTTGATTGAATTGTGTGAATGATGAAGATTTTGTTGTTAAACCCTTGAAATTTGATTGAATTGTGTGAATGATGAAAATGATGCTGTTTAACCCATGAAATTTGAATGAATTATGGGAATGATGAAAATGTTGTTGTTGAACCCATGAATATATTTAATTGTGTAAATGATGAAAATAGTGCTATTAAACCCGTGAAAATTGATTGATTTGTGGAAATGATGAAAATGTTGTTGTTAAACCCATGAAATTTGATAAAAGTTTGGGAATGATGAAAATGTTGTTGTTAAATCCATGAAATTCCCTTGAATTGTGGGAATGATGAAAAATTTGCTGTTGAACCCATGAAATTTGATTGAATTGTGGGAATGATGAAATGTTGCTGTTAAACCCATGAAATTTGATTGAATTGTGTAAATTATGAAAATGTTGCTATTAAACATATGAAATTTGATTGAATTGTGTCAATGATGAAAATGTTGTTGTTAAACCCATGAAAGTTGATTGAATTGTGAAAATGATGAAATTATTGTTGTTAAACTCATGAATATTGGTTAAAATGTGTGCATGATGAAATTGTTGTTGTTAAACCCATGAAATTTGATTGAATTGTGGGAATGATGAATATTTTGCTATTAAAACCATGAAATTTTATTGAATTGTGTGAATAATGAATATGTTGTTGTTAAACTCATGGAATTTGATTGAATTGTGGAATTGATGAAAATGTTTCTCTTAAAACCATAAAATTGATTGAATTGAATTGATGAAAACGCTGATTTGATTGAATTGTGTGAATGATGAAGATTTTGTTGTTAAACCCATGAAATTTGATTGAATTGTGGGAATGATGAAAATGTTGACGTTAAACCCATGCAATTTGATTGAATTGTGTGAATGATGAAGATTTTGTTGTTAAACCCATGAAATTTGATTGAATTGTGTGAATGATGAAGATTTTGTTGTTAAACCCATGAAATTTGATTGAATTGTGTGAATGATGAAGATTTTGTTGTTAAACCCTTGAAATTTGATTGAATTGTGTGAATGATGAAAATGATGCTGTTTAACCCATGAAATTTGAATGAATTATGGGAATGATGAAAATGTTGTTGTTGAACCCATGAAATATATTTAATTGTGTAAATGATGAAAATAGTGCTATTAAACCCGTGAAAATTGATTGATTTGTGGAAATGATGAAAATGTTGTTGTTAAACCCATGAAATTTGATAAAAGTTTGGGAATGATGAAAATGTTGTTGTTAAATCCATGAAATTCCCTTGAATTGTGGGAATGATGAAAAATTTGCTGTTGAACCCATGAAATTTGATTGAATTGTGGGAATGATGAAATGTTGCTGTTAAACCCATGAAATTTGATTGAATTGTGTAAATTATGAAAATGTTGCTATTAAACATATGAAATTTGATTGAATTGTGTCAATGATGAAAATGTTGTTGTTAAACCCATGAAAGTTGATTGAATTGTGAAAATGATGAAATTATTGTTGTTAAACTCATGAATATTGGTTAAAATGTGTGCATGATGAAATTGTTGTTGTTAAACCCATGAAATTTGATTGAATTGTGGGAATGATGAATATTTTGCTATTAAAACCATGAAATTTTATTGAATTGTGTGAATAATGAATATGTTGTTGTTAAACTCATGGAATTTGATTGAATTGTGGAATTGATGAAAATGTTTCTCTTAAAACCATAAAATTTGATTGAATTGAATGAATGATGAAAACGCTGCTATTAAACCCATGGAATTTGATTGAATTGTGGGAATGATGAAAATGTTGACGTTAAACCCATGCAATTTGATTGAATTGTGTGAATGATGAAGATTTTGTTGTTAAACCCATGAAATTTGATTGAATTGTGTGAATGATGAAGATTTTGTTGTTAAACCCATGAAATTTGATTGAATTGTGTGAATGATGAAGATTTTGTTGTTAAACCCTTGAAATTTGATTGAATTGTGTGAATGATGAAAATGATGCTGTTTAACCCATGAAATTTGAATGAATTATGGGAATGATGAAAATGTTGTTGTTGAACCCATGAAATATATTTAATTGTGTAAATGATGAAAATAGTGCTATTAAACCCGTGAAAATTGATTGATTTGTGGAAATGATGAAAATGTTGTTGTTAAACCCATGAAATTTGATAAAAGTTTGGGAATGATGAAAATGTTGTTGTTAAATCCATGAAATTCCCTTGAATTGTGGGAATGATGAAAAATTTGCTGTTGAACCCATGAAATTTGATTGAATTGTGGGAATGATGAAATGTTGCTGTTAAACCCATGAAATTTGATTGAATTGTGTAAATTATGAAAATGTTGCTATTAAACATATGAAATTTGATTGAATTGTGTCAATGATGAAAATGTTGTTGTTAAACCCATGAAAGTTGATTGAATTGTGAAAATGATGAAATTATTGTTGTTAAACTCATGAATATTGGTTAAAATGTGTGCATGATGAAATTGTTGTTGTTAAACCCATGAAATTTGATTGAATTGTGGGAATGATGAATATTTTGCTATTAAAACCATGAAATTTTATTGAATTGTGTGAATAATGAATATGTTGTTGTTAAACTCATGGAATTTGATTGAATTGTGGAATTGATGAAAATGTTGCTCTTAAAACCATAAAATTTGATTGAATTGAATGAATGATGAAAACGCTGCTATTAAACCCATGGAATTTGATTGAATTGTGGGAATGATGAAAATGTTGACGTTAAACCCATGCAATTTGATTGAATTGTGTGAATGATGAAGATTTTGTTGTTAAACCCATGAAATTTGATTGAATTGTGTGAATGATGAAGATTTTGTTGTTAAACCCATGAAATTTGATTGAATTGTGTGAATGATGAAGATTTTGTTGTTAAACCCTTGAAATTTGATTGAATTGTGTGAATGATGAAAATGATGCTGTTAACCCATGAAATTTGAATGAATTATGGGAATGATGAAAATGTTGTTGTTGAACCCATGAAATATTTAATTGTGTAAATGATGAAATAGTGCTATTAAACCCGTGAAAATTGATTGATTTGTGGAAATGATGAAAATGTTGTTGTTAAACCCATGAAATTTGATAAAAGTTTGGGAATGATGAAAATGTTGTTGTTAAATCCATGAAATTCCCTTGAATTGTGGGAATGATGAAAAATTTGCTGTTGAACCCATGAAATTTGATTGAATTGTGGGAATGATGAAATGTTGCTGTTAAACCCATGAAATTTGATTGAATTGTGTAAATTATGAAAATGTTGCTATTAAACATATGAAATTTGATTGAATTGTGTCAATGATGAAAATGTTGTTGTTAAACCCATGAAAGTTGATTGAATTGTGAAAATGATGAAATTATTGTTGTTAAACTCATGAATATTGGTTAAAATGTGTGCATGATGAAATTGTTGTTGTTAAACCCATGAAATTTGATTGAATTGTGGGAATGATGAATATTTTGCTATTAAAACCATGAAATTTTATTGAATTGTGTGAATAATGAATATGTTGTTGTTAAACTCATGGAATTTGATTGAATTGTGGAATTGATGAAAATGTTTCTCTTAAAACCATAAAATTTGATTGAATTGAATGAATGATGAAAACGCTGCTATTAAACCCATGGAATTTGATTGAATTGTGGGAATGATGAAAATGTTGACGTTAAACCCATGCAATTTGATTGAATTGTGTGAATGATGAAGATTTTGTTGTTAAACCCATGAAATTTGATTGAATTGTGTGAATGATGAAGATTTTGTTGTTAAACCCATGAAATTTGATTGAATTGTGTGAATGATGAAGATTTTGTTGTTAAACCCTTGAAATTTGATTGAATTGTGTGAATGATGAAAATGATGCTGTTTAACCCATGAAATTTGAATGAATTATGGGAATGATGAAAATGTTGTTGTTGAACCCATGAAATATATTTAATTGTGTAAATGATGAAAATAGTGCTATTAAACCGTGAAAATTGATTGATTTGTGGAAATGATGAAAATGTTGTTGTTAAACCCATGAAATTTGATAAAAGTTTGGGAATGATGAAAATGTTGTTGTTAAATCCATGAAATTCCCTTGAATTGTGGGAATGATGAAAAATTGCTGTTGAACCCATGAAATTTGATTGAATTGTGGGAATGATGAAATGTTGCTGTTAAACCCATGAAATTTGATTGAATTGTGTAAATTATGAAAATGTTGCTATTAAACATATGAAATTTGATTGAATTGTGTCAATGATGAAAATGTTGTTGTTAAACCCATGAAAGTTGATTGAATTGTGAAAATGATGAAATTATTGTTGTTAAACTCATGAATATTGGTTAAAATGTGTGCATGATGAATTGTTGTTGTTAAACCCATGAAATTTGATTGAATTGTGGGAATGATGAATATTTTGCTATTAAAACCATGAAATTTATTGAATTGTGTGAATAATGAATATGTTGTTGTTAAACTCATGGAATTTGATTGAATTGTGGAATTGATGAAAATGTTTCTCTTAAAACCATAAAATTGATTGAATTGAATTAATGATGAAAACGCTGCTATTGATTGAATTGTGTGAATGATGAAATTTTGTTGTTAAACCCATGAAATTTGATTGAATTGTGGGAATGATGAAATGTTGACGTTAAACCCATGCAATTTGATTGAATTGTGTGAATGATGAAGATTTTGTTGTTAAACCCATGAATTTGATTGAATTGTGTGAATGATGAAGATTTGTTGTTAAACCCATGAAATTTGATTGAATTGTGTGAATGATGAAGATTTGTTGTTAAACCATGAAATTTGATTGAATTGTGTGAATGATGAAGATTTTGTGTTAAACCCATGAATTTGATTGAATTGTGTGAATGATGAAGATTTTGTTGTTAAACCCTTGAAATTTGATTGAATTGTGTGAATGATGAAGATTTTGTTGTTAAACCCATGAAATTTGATTGAATTGTGTGAATGATGAAGATTTTGTTGTTAAACCCATGAAATATATTTAATTGTGTAAATGATGAAAATAGTGCTATTAAACCCGTGAAAATTGATTGATTTGTGGAAATGATGAAAATGTTGTTGTTAAACCCATGAAATTTGATAAAAGTTTGGGAATGATGAAAATGTTGTTGTTAAATCCATGAAATTCCCTTGAATTGTGGGAATGATGAAAAATTTGCTGTTGAACCCATGAAATTTGATTGAATTGTGGGAATGATGAAATGTTGCTGTTAAACCCATGAAATTTGATTGAATTGTGTAAATTATGAAAATGTTGCTATTAACATATGAAATTTGATTGAATTGTGTCAATGATGAAAATGTTGTTGTTAAACCCATGAAAGTTGATTGAATTGTGAAAATGATGAAATTATTGTTGTTAAACTCATGAATATTGGTTAAAATGTGTGCATGATGAAATTGTTGTTGTTAAACCCATGAAATTTGATTGAATTGTGGGAATGATGAATATTTTGCTATTAAAACCATGAAATTTTATTGAATTGTGTGAATAATGAATATGTTGTTGTTAAACTCATGGAATTTGATTGAATTGTGGAATTGATGAAAATGTTTCTCTTAAAACCATAAAATTTGATTGAATTGAATGAATGATGAAAACGCTGCTATTAAACCCATGGAATTTGATTGAATTGTGGGAATGATGAAAATGTTGACGTTAAACCCATGCAATTTGATTGAATTGTGTGAATGATGAAGATTTTGTTGTTAAACCCATGAAATTTGATTGAATTGTGTGAATGATGAAGATTTTGTTGTTAAACCCATGAAATTTGATTGAATTGTGTGAATGATGAAGATTTTGTTGTTAAACCCTTGAAATTTGATTGAATTGTGTGAATGATGAAAATGATGCTGTTTAACCCATGAAATTTGAATGAATTATGGGAATGATGAAAATGTTGTTGTTGAACCCATGAAATATATTTAATTGTGTAAATGATGAAAATAGTGCTATTAAACCCGTGAAAATTGATTGATTTGTGGAAATGATGAAAATGTTGTTGTTAAACCCATGAAATTTGATAAAAGTTTGGGAATGATGAAATAATGTTGTTAAATCCATGAAATTCCCTTGAATTGTGGGAATGATGAAAATTTGCTGTTGAACCCATGAAATTTGATTGAATTGTGGGAATGATGAAATGTTGCTGTTAAACCCATGAAATTTGATTGAATTGTGTAAATTATGAAAATGTTGCTATTAAACATATGAAATTTGATTGAATTGTGTCAATGATGAAAATGTTGTTGTTAAACCCATGAAAGTTGATTGAATTGTGAAAATGATGAAATTATTGTTGTTAAACTCATGAATATTGGTTAAAATGTGTGCATGATGAAATTGTTGTTGTTAAACCCATGAAATTTGATTGAATTGTGGGAATGATGAATATTTTGCTATTAAAACCATGAAATTTTATTGAATTGTGTGAATAATGAATATGTTGTTGTTAAACTCATGGAATTTGATTGAATTGTGGAATTGATGAAAATGTTTCTCTTAAAACCATAAAATTTGATTGAATTGAATTAATGATGAAAACGCTGCTATTTGATTGAATGAATGATGAAGATTTTGTTGTTAAACCCATGAAATTTGATTGAATTGTGGGAATGATGAAATGTTGACGTTAAACCCATGCAATTTGATTGAATTGTGTGAATGATGAAGATTTTGTTGTTAAACCCATGAAATTTGATTGAATTGTGTGAATGATGAAGATTTTGTTGTTAAACCCATGAAATTTGATTGAATTGTGTGAATGATGAAGATTTTGTTGTTAAACCCTTGAAATTTGATTGAATTGTGTGAATGATGAAAATGATGCTGTTTAACCCATGAAATTTGAATGAATTATGGGAATGATGAAAATGTTGTTGTTGAACCCATGAAATATATTTAATTGTGTAAATGATGAAAATAGTGCTATTAAACCCGTGAAAATTGATTGATTTGTGGAAATGATGAAAATGTTGTTGTTAAACCCATGAAATTTGATAAAAGTTTGGGAATGATGAAAATGTTGTTGTTAAATCCATGAAATTCCCTTGAATTGTGGGAATGATGAAAAATTTGCTGTTGAACCCATGAAATTTGATTGAATTGTGGGAATGATGAAATGTTGCTGTTAAACCCATGAAATTTGATTGAATTGTGTAAATTATGAAAATGTTGCTATTAAACATATGAAATTTGATTGAATTGTGTCAATGATGAAAATGTTGTTGTTAAACCCATGAAAGTTGATTGAATTGTGAAAATGATGAAATTATTGTTGTTAAACTCATGAATATTGGTTAAAATGTGTGCATGATGAAATTGTTGTTGTTAAACCCATGAAATTTGATTGAATTGTGGGAATGATGAATATTTTGCTATTAAAACCATGAAATTTTATTGAATTGTGTGAATAATGAATATGTTGTTGTTAAACTCATGGAATTTGATTGAATTGTGGAATTGATGAAAATGTTTCTCTTAAAACCATAAAATTTGATTGAATTGAATGAATGATGAAAACGCTGCTATTAAACCCATGGAATTTGATTGAATTGTGGGAATGATGAAAATGTTGACGTTAAACCCATGCAATTTGATTGAATTGTGTGAATGATGAAGATTTTGTTGTTAAACCCATGAAATTTGATTGAATTGTGTGAATGATGAAGATTTTGTTGTTAAACCCATGAAATTTGATTGAATTGTGTGAATGATGAAGATTTTGTTGTTAAACCCTTGAAATTTGATTGAATTGTGTGAATGATGAAAATGATGCTGTTTAACCCATGAAATTTGAATGAATTATGGGAATGATGAAAATGTTGTTGTTGAACCCATGAAATATATTTAATTGTGTAAATGATGAAAATAGTGCTATTAAACCCGTGAAAATTGATTGATTTGTGGAAATGATGAAAATGTTGTTGTTAAACCCATGAAATTTGATAAAAGTTTGGGAATGATGAAAATGTTGTTGTTAAATCCATGAAATTCCCTTGAATTGTGGGAATGATGAAAAATTTGCTGTTGAACCCATGAAATTTGATTGAATTGTGGGAATGATGAAATGTTGCTGTTAAACCCATGAAATTTGATTGAATTGTGTAAATTATGAAAATGTTGCTATTAAACATATGAAATTTGATTGAATTGTGTCAATGATGAAAATGTTGTTGTTAAACCCATGAAAGTTGATTGAATTGTGAAAATGATGAAATTATTGTTGTTAAACTCATGAATATTGGTTAAAATGTGTGCATGATGAAATTGTTGTTGTTAAACCCATGAAATTTGATTGAATTGTGGGAATGATGAATATTTTGCTATTAAAACCATGAAATTTTATTGAATTGTGTGAATAATGAATATGTTGTTGTTAAACTCATGGAATTTGATTGAATTGTGGAATTGATGAAAATGTTTCTCTTAAAACCATAAAATTTGATTGAATTGAATGAATGATGAAAACGCTGCTATTAAACCCATGGAATTTGATTGAATTGTGGGAATGATGAAAATGTTGACGTTAAACCCATGCAATTTGATTGAATTGTGTGAATGATGAAGATTTTGTTGTTAAACCCATGAAATTTGATTGAATTGTGTGAATGATGAAGATTTTGTTGTTAAACCCATGAAATTTGATTGAATTGTGTGAATGATGAAGATTTTGTTGTTAAACCCTTGAAATTTGATTGAATTGTGTGAATGATGAAAATGATGCTGTTTAACCCATGAAATTTGAATGAATTATGGGAATGATGAAATGTTGTTGTTGAACCCATGAAATATATTTAATTGTGTAAATGATGAAAATAGTGCTATTAAACCCGTGAAAATTGATTGATTTGTGGAAATGATGAAAATGTTGTTGTTAAACCCATGAAATTTGATAAAAGTTTGGGAATGATGAAAATGTTGTTGTTAAATCCATGAAATTCCCTTGAATTGTGGGAATGATGAAAAATTTGCTGTTGAACCCATGAAATTTGATTGAATTGTGGGAATGATGAAATGTTGCTGTTAAACCCATGAAATTTGATTGAATTGTGTAAATTATGAAAATGTTGCTATTAAACATATGAAATTTGATTGAATTGTGTCAATGATGAAAATGTTGTTGTTAAACCCATGAAAGTTGATTGAATTGTGAAAATGATGAAATTATTGTTGTTAAACTCATGAATATTGGTTAAAATGTGCGCATGATGAAATTGTTGTTGTTAAACCCATGAAATTTGATTGAATTGTGGGAATGATGAATATTTTGCTATTAAAACCATGAAATTTTATTGAATTGTGTGAATAATGAATATGTTGTTGTTAAACTCATGGAATTTGATTGAATTGTGGAATTGATGAAAATGTTGCTCTTAAAACCATAAAATTTGATTGAATTGAATGAATGATGAAAACGCTGCTATTAAACCCATGGAATTTGATTGAATTGTGGGAATGATGAAAATGTTGACGTTAAACCCATGCAATTTGATTGAATTGTGTGAATGATGAAGATTTTGTTGTTAAACCCATGAAATTTGATTGAATTGTGTGAATGATGAAGATTTTGTTGTTAAACCCATGAAATTTGATTGAATTGTGTGAATGATGAAGATTTTGTTGTTAAACCCTTGAAATTTGATTGAATTGTGTGAATGATGAAAATGATGCTGTTTAACCCATGAAATTTGAATGAATTATGGGAATGATGAAAATGTTGTTGTTGAACCCATGAAATATATTTAATTGTGTAAATGATGAAAATAGTGCTATTAAACCCGTGAAAATTGATTGATTTGTGGAAATGATGAAAATGTTGTTGTTAAACCCATGAAATTTGATAAAAGTTTGGGAATGATGAAAATGTTGTTGTTAAATCCATGAAATTCCCTTGAATTGTGGGAATGATGAAAAATTTGCTGTTGAACCCATGAAATTTGATTGAATTGTGGGAATGATGAAATGTTGCTGTTAAACCCATGAAATTTGATTGAATTGTGTAAATTATGAAAATGTTGCTATTAAACATATGAAATTTGATTGAATTGTGTCAATGATGAAAATGTTGTTGTTAAACCCATGAAAGTTGATTGAATTGTGAAAATGATGAAATTATTGTTGTTAAACTCATGAATATTGGTTAAAATGTGCGCATGATGAAATTGTTGTTGTTAAACCCATGAAATTTGATTGAATTGTGGGAATGATGAATATTTTGCTATTAAAACCATGAAATTTTATTGAATTGTGTGAATAATGAATATGTTGTTGTTAAACTCATGGAATTTGATTGAATTGTGGAATTGATGAAAATGTTGCTCTTAAAACCATAAAATTTGATTGAATTGAATGAATGATGAAAACGCTGCTATTAAACCCATGGAATTTGATTGAATTGTGGGAATGATGAAAATGTTGACGTTAAACCCATGCAATTTGATTGAATTGTGTGAATGATGAAGATTTTGTTGTTAAACCCATGAAATTTGATTGAATTGTGTGAATGATGAAGATTTTGTTGTTAAACCCATGAAATTTGATTGAATTGTGTGAATGATGAAGATTTTGTTGTTAAACCCTTGAAATTTGATTGAATTGTGTGAATGATGAAAATGATGCTGTTAACCCATGAAATTTGAATGAATTATGGGAATGATGAAAATGTTGTTGTTGAACCCATGAAATATATTTAATTGTGTAAATGATGAAAATAGTGCTATTAAACCCGTGAAAATTGATTGATTTGTGGAAATGATGAAAATGTTGTTGTTAAACCCATGAAATTTGATAAAAGTTTGGGAATGATGAAAATGTTGTTGTTAAATCCATGAAATTCCCTTGAATTGTGGGAATGATGAAAAATTTGCTGTTGAACCCATGAAATTTGATTGAATTGTGGGAATGATGAAATGTTGCTGTTAAACCCATGAAATTTGATTGAATTGTGTAAATTATGAAAATGTTGCTATTAAACATATGAAATTTGATTGAATTGTGTCAATGATGAAAATGTTGTTGTTAAACCCATGAAAGTTGATTGAATTGTGAAAATGATGAAATTATTGTTGTTAAACTCATGAATATTGGTTAAAATGTGCGCATGATGAAATTGTTGTTGTTAAACCCATGAAATTTGATTGAATTGTGGGAATGATGAATATTTTGCTATTAAAACCATGAAATTTTATTGAATTGTGTGAATAATGAATATGTTGTTGTTAAACTCATGGAATTTGATTGAATTGTGGAATTGATGAAAATGTTGCTCTTAAAACCATAAAATTTGATTGAATTGAATGAATGATGAAAACGCTGCTATTAAACCCATGGAATTTGATTGAATTGTGGGAATGATGAAAATGTTGACGTTAAACCCATGCAATTTGATTGAATTGTGTGAATGATGAAGATTTTGTTGTTAAACCCATGAAATTTGATTGAATTGTGTGAATGATGAAGATTTTGTTGTTAAACCCATGAAATTTGATTGAATTGTGTGAATGATGAAGATTTTGTTGTTAAACCCTTGAAATTTGATTGAATTGTGTGAATGATGAAATTTTGTTGTTAACCCATGAAATTTGATTGAATTGTGTGAATGATGAAGATTTTTGTTGTTAAACCCTTGAAATTTGATTGAATTGTGTGAATGATGAAATGATGCTGTTTAACCCATGAAATTTGATGAATTATGGGAATGATGAAAATGTTGTTGTTGAACCCATGAAATATATTTAATTGTGTAAATGATGAAAATAGTGCTATTAAACCCGTGAAAATTGATTGATTTGTGGAAATGATGAAATGTTGTTGTTAAACCCATGAAATTTGATAAAAGTTTGGGAATGATGAAAATTTGTTGTTAAATCCATGAAATTCCCTTGAATTGTGGGAATGATGAAAAATTTGCTGTTGAACCCATGAAATTTGATTGAATTGTGGGAATGATGAAATGTTGCTGTTAAACCCATGAAATTTGATTGAATTGTGTAAATTATGAAATGTTGCTATTAAACTATGAAATTTGATTGAATTGTGTCAATGATGAAAATGTTGTTGTTAAACCCATGAAAGTTGATTGAATGTGAAAATGATGAAATTATTGTTGTTAAACTCATGAATATTGGTTAAAATGTGTGCATGATGAAATTGTTGTTGTTAAACCCATGAAATTTGATTGAATTGTGGGAATGATGAATATTTTGCTATTAAAACCATGAAATTTTATTGAATTGTGTGAATAATGAATATGTTTGTTGTTAAACTCATGGAATTTGATTGAATTGTGGAATGATGAAAATGTTTCTCTTAAAACCATAAAATTTGATTGAATTGAATGAATGATGAAAACGCTGCTATTAAACCCATGGAATTTGATTGAATTGTGGGAATGATGAAAATGTTGACGTTAAACCCATGCAATTTGATTGAATTGTGTGAATGATGAAGATTTTGTTGTTAAACCCATGAAATTTGATTGAATTGTGTGAATGATGAAGATTTTGTTGTTAAACCCATGAAATTTGATTGAATTGTGTGAATGATGAAGATTTTGTTGTTAAACCCTTGAAATTTGATTGAATTGTGTGAATGTTGAAGATTTTGTTGTTAAACCCATGAAATTTGATTGAATTGTGTGAATGATGAAGATTTTGTTGTTAAACCCATGAAATATATTTAATTGTGTAAATGATGAAAATAGTGCTATTAAACCCGTGAAAATTGATTGATTTGTGGAATGATGAAAATTGTTGTTGTTAAACCCATGAAATTTGATAAAAGTTTGGGAATGATGAAAATGTTGTTGTTAAATCCATGAAATTCCCTTGAATTGTGGGAATGATGAAAATTTTGCTGTTGAACCCATGAAATTTGATTGAATTGTGGGAATGATGAAGATTTTGTTGTTAAACCCATGAAATTTGATTGAATTGTGTGAATGATGAAGATTTTGTTGTTAAACCCTTGAAATTTGATTGAATTGTGTGAATGATGAAAATGATGCTGTTTAACCCATGAAATTTGAATGAATTATGGGAATGATGAAAATGTTGTTGTTGAACCCATGAAATATATTTAATTGTGTAATGATGAAATAGTGCTATTAAACCCGTGAAAATTGATTGATTTGTGGAAATGATGAAAATGTTGTTGTTAAACCCATGAAATTTGATAAAAGTTTGGGAATGATGAAAATGTTGTTGTTAAATCCATGAAATTCCCTTGAATTGTGGGAATGATGAAAAATTTGCTGTTGAACCCATGAAATTTGATTGAATTGTGGGAATGATGAAATGTTGCTGTTAAACCCATGAATTTGATTGAATTGTGTAAATTATGAAAATGTTGCTATTAAACATATGAAATTTGATTGAATTGTGTCAATGATGAAAATGTTGTTGTTAAACCCATGAAAGTTGATTGAATTGTGAAATGATGAAATTATTGTTGTTAAACTCATGAATATTGGTTAAAATGTGTGCATGATGAAATTGTTGTTGTTAAACCCATGAAATTTGATTGAATTGTGGGAATGATGAATATTTTGCTATTAAAACCATGAAATTTTATTGAATTGTGTGAATAATGAATATGTTGTTGTTAAACTCATGAAATTTGATTGAATTGTGTGAATGATGAAAATTTTGTTGTTAAACCCATGAAATTTGATTGAATTGTGGGAATGATGAAAATTTTGTTGTTAAACCCATGAAATTTGATTGAATTGTGTGAATGATGAAGATTTTGTTGTTAAACCCTTGAAATTTGATTGAATTGTGTGAATGATGAAAATGATGCTGTTTAACCCATGAAATTTGAATGAATTATGGGAATGATGAAAATGTTGTTGTTGAACCCATGAAATATATTTAATTGTGTAAATGATGAAAATAGTGCTATTAAACCCGTGAAAATTGATTGATTTGTGGAATGATGAAAATGTTGTTGTTAAACCCATGAAATTTGATAAAAGTTTGGGAATGATGAAAATGTTGTTGTTAAATCCATGAAATTCCCTTGAATTGTGGGAATGATGAAAAATTGCTGTTGAACCCATGAAATTTGATTGAATTGTGGGAATGATGAAATGTTGCTGTTAAACCCATGAAATTTGATTGAATTGTGTAAATTATGAAAATGTTGCTATTAAACATATGAAATTTGATTGAATTGTGTCAATGATGAAAATGTTGTTGTTAAACCCATGAAAGTTGATTGAATTGTGAAAATGATGAAATTATTGTTGTTAAACTCATGAATATTGGTTAAAATGTGTGCATGATGAAATTGTTGTTGTTAAACCCATGAAATTTGATTGAATTGTGGGAATGATGAATATTTTGCTATTAAAACCATGAAATTTTATTGAATTGTGTGAATAATGAATATGTTGTTGTTAAACTCATGGAATTTGATTGAATTGTGGAATTGATGAAAATGTTTCTCTTAAAACCATAAAATTTGATTGAATTGAATGAATGATGAAAACGCTGCTATTTGATTGAATTGTGTGAATGATGAAAATGTTGTTGTTAAACCCATGAAATTTGATTGAATTGTGTGAATGATGAAATGTTGTTGTTAAACCCATGAAATTTGATTGAATTGTGTGAATGATGAAGATTTTGTTGTTAAACCCATGAAATTTGATTGAATTGTGTGAATGATGAAGATTTTGTTGTTAAACCCATGAAATTTGATTGAATTGTGTGAATGATGAAATTTTGTTGTTAAACCCATGAAATTTGATTGAATTGTGTGAATGATGAAAATGTGCTGTTAAACCCATGAAATTTGATTGAATTATGTGGAAATGATGAAAATGTTGTTGTTAAACCCATGAAATTTGATAAAAGTTTGGGAATGATGAAAATGTTGTTGTTAAATCCATGAAATTCCCTTGAATTGTGGGAATGATGAAAATTTGCTGTTGAACCCATGAAATTTGATTGAATTGTGGGAATGATGAAATGTTGCTGTTTAACCCATGAAATTTGATTGAATTGTGTAAATTATGAAAATGTTGCTATTAAACATATGAAATTTGATTGAATTGTGTCAATGATGAAAATGTTGTTGTTAAACCCATGAAAGTTGATTGAATTGTGAAAATGATGAAATTATTGTTGTTAAACTCATGAATATTGGTTAAATGTGTGCATGATGAAATTGTTGTTGTTAAACCCATGAAATTTGATTGAATTGTGGGAATGATGAATATTTTGCTATTAAAACCATGAAATTTTATTGAATTGTGTGAATAATGAATATGTTGTTGTTAAACTCATGGAATTTGATTGAATTGTGGAATTGATGAAAATGTTTCTCTAAAACCATAAATTTGATTGAATTGAATTAATGATGAAAACGCTGCTATTTGATTGAATTGTGTGAATGATGAAGATTTTGTTGTTAAACCCATGAAATTTGATTGAATTGTGGGAATGATGAAATTGTTGACGTTAAATCCATGCAATTTGATTGAATTGTGTGAATGATGAAGATTTGTTGTTAAACCCATGAAATTTGATTGAATTGTGTGAATGATGAAGATTTTGTTGTTAAACCCATGAAATTTGATTGAATTGTGTGAATGATGAAGATTTTGTTGTTAAACCCTTGAAATTTGATTGAATTGTGTGAATGATGAAAATGATGCTGTTTAACCCATGAAATTTGAATGAATTATGGGAATGATGAAAATGTTGTTGTTGAACCCATGAAATATATTTAATTGTGTAAATGATGAAAATAGTGCTATTAAACCCGTGAAATTGATTGATTTGTGGAAATGATGAAATGTTGTTGTTAAACCCATGAAATTTGATAAAAGTTTGGGAATGATGAAAATGTTGTTGTTAAATCCATGAAATTCCCTTGAATTGTGGGAATGATGAAAAATTTGCTGTTGAACCCATGAAATTTGATTGAATTGTGGGAATGATGAAATTTGCTGTTAAACCCATGAAATTTGATTGAATTGTGTAAATTATGAAATGTTGCTATTAAACATATGAAATTTGATTGAATTGTGTCAATGATGAAAATGTTGTTGTTAAACCCATGAAAGTTGATTGAATTGTGAAAATGATGAAATTATTGTTGTTAACTCATGAATATTGGTTAAAATGTGCGCATGATGAAATTGTTGTTGTTAAACCCATGAAATTTGATTGAATTGTGGGAATGATGAATATTTTGCTATTAAAACCATGAAATTTTATTGAATTGTGTGAATAATGAATATGTTGTTGTTAAACTCATGGAATTTGATTGAATTGTGGAATTGATGAAAATGTTGCTCTTAAAACCATAAAATTTGATTGAATTGAATGAATGATGAAAACGCTGCTATTAAACCCATGGAATTTGATTGAATTGTGGGAATGATGAAAATGTTGACGTTAAACCCATGCAATTTGATTGAATTGTGTGAATGATGAAGATTTTGTTGTTAAACCCATGAAATTTGATTGAATTGTGTGAATGATGAAGATTTGTTGTTTAAACCCATGAAATTTGATTGAATTGTGTGAATGATGAAGATTTTGTTGTTAAACCCTTGAAATTTGATTGAATTGTGTGAATGATGAAAATGATGCTGTTTAACCCATGAAATTTGAATGAATTATGGGAATGATGAAAATGTGTTGTTGAACCCATGAAATATATTTAATTGTGTAAATGATGAAAATAGTGCTATTAAACCCGTGAAAATTGATTGATTTGTGGAAATGATGAAAATGTTGTTGTTAAACCCATGAAATTTGATAAAAGTTTGGGAATGATGAAAATGTTGTTGTTAAATCCATGAAATTCCCTTGAATTGTGGGAATGATGAAAAATTTGCTGTTGAACCATGAAATTTGATTGAATTGTGGGAATGATGAAATGTTGCTGTTAAACCCATGAAATTTGATTGAATTGTGTAAATTATGAAAATGTTGCTATTAAACATATGAAATTTGATTGAATTGTGTCAATGATGAAAATGTTGTTGTTAAACCCATGAAAGTTGATTGAATTGTGAAAATGATGAAATTATTGTTGTTAAACTCATGAATATTGGTTAAAATGTGTGCATGATGAAATTGTTGTATTTAAACCCATGAAATTTGATTGAATTGTGGGAATGATGAATATTTTGCTATTAAAACCATGAAATTTTATTGAATTGTGTGAATAATGAATATGTTGTTGTTAAACTCATGGAATTTGATTGAATTGTGGAATTGATGAAAATGTTTCTCTTAAACCATAAAATTTGATTGAATTGATAATGATGAAAACAATGATTTGATTGAATGTGCTGAATGATGAAATTTTGTTGTTAACCATGGAATTTGATTGAATTGTGGGAATGATGAAAATGTTGACGTTAAACCCATGCAATTTGATTGAATTGTGTGAATGATGAAGATTTTGTTGTTAAAACCCATGAAATTTGATTGAATTGTGTGTGAATGATGAGATTTTGTTGTTAAACCCATGAAATTGATTGAATTGTGTGAATGATGAAGATTTTGTTGTTAAACCCTTGAAATTGATTGAATTGTGTGAATGATGAAAATGATGCTGTTTAACCCATGAAATTTGAATGAATTATGGGAATGATGAAAATGTTGTTGTTGAACCCATGAAATATATTTAATTGTGTAAATGATGAAAATAGTGCTATTAAACCCGTGAAAATTGATTGATTTGTGGAAATGATGAAAATGTTGTTGTTAAACCCATGAAATTTGATAAAAGTTTGGGAATGATGAAAATGTTGTTGTTAAATCCATGAAATTCCCTTGAATTGTGGGAATGATGAAAAATTTGCTGTTGAACCCATGAAATTTGATTGAATTGTGGGAATGATGAAATGTTGCTGTTAAACCCATGAAATTTGATTGAATTGTGTAAATTATGAAAATGTTGCTATTAAACATATGAATTTGATTGAATTGAATGTGTCAATGATGAAATGTGTTGTTTTAAACCCATGAAAGTTGATTGAATTGTGAAAATGATGAAATTATTGTTGTTAAACTCATGAATATTGGTTAAAATGTGTGCATGATGAAATTGTTGTTGTTTTTTTTTTTGGTTTTTTTTTTGTTTGTGTGGTTTAAAAAAACCCATGAAATTTGATTGAATTGTGGGAATGATGAATATTTTGCTATTAAAACCATGAAATTTTATTGAATTGTGTGAATAATGAATATGTTGTTGTTAAACTCATGGAATTTGATTGAATTGTGGAATTGATGAAAATGTTGTGCTCTTAAAACCATAAAATTTGATTGAATTGAATGAATGATGAAAACGCTGCTATTAAACCCATGGAATTTGATTGAATTGTGGAATGATGAAAATGTTGTGTTGTTGTGTTGGTGAAACTGGGTGTTTGTGACGTTAAACCCATGCAATTTGATTGAATTGTGTGAATGATGAAGATTTTGTTGTTAAACCCATGAAATTTGATTGAATTGTGTGAATGATGAAGATTGTTAAACCCATGAAATTTGATTGAATTGTGTGAATGATGAAGATTTTGTTGTTAAACCCTTGAAATTTGATTGAATTGTGTGAATGATGAAAATGATGCTGTTTAACCCATGAAATTTGATGAATTATGG
>NW_026113135.1:0-39452 GCF_024323335.1 Lathyrus oleraceus | reverse complement strand
TAGGTACATATCAGTGGTCTCCCTGGAACTGGAGGAATCAGGATTGGAGGGTTTTGCAAGTATTCTTTGATTTTGTCAAAAGCTTCCTGCAGTCATCATTCCATTTGATCGCCTGATTTTTTCTGAGCAGTTTGAAAATTGGTTCACATGGGCAGTTAGATGAGATATGAACCTTGCAATGTAGTTCAACCTCCCTAAAAACCCACGGACTTGCTTTTCCGTTTTCGGTTCAGGCATCTCTTGATAGCTTTGACCTTAGCTGGATCAACCTCAATCCCTTTCTCACTGACAATGAAGCCTAAGAGCTTCCCGGATCTTACCCCAAACGTGCACTTTTTCGGATTCAGCCTCAGTTTGAATTTGACCAGTCTGTCAAACAACGTCTGCAATTTACCAGTGCTCCTTTCCGTCTGCGACTTCGCAATCATATCGTCCACGTACACTTCGATTTCGTTGTGCATCATGTCATGAAAGAGGTCGTTCATTGCCCTCTGATAGGTAGCACCAGCATTCTTCAGCCCCAAATGGCATCACCTTGTAGCAGAACGTGCCCCAAGGTGTAATGAATGTCGTCTTTTCCATGTCCTCTGGCGCCATCTTGATCTGGTTGTAGCCTGAGAAACCGTCCATGAAAGAGAATACCGAGGATTGAGCCGTATTATCCACCAATACATCAATGTGAGGTAATGGGAAATCATCTTTCGGACTCGCCCTGTTCAAATCTCGGTAATCGACACACATTCTGACTTTCCATCCTTCTTCGGCACGGGAACAATGTTGGCAACCCATGGCGGGTAACTTGTAACAGCCAGGAACCTGCATCCCACTGCTCTGAAACCTCTTCCTTGATCTTGACTGCCATATCAGGACTATTCTGCGAAGCTTCTGCTTAACCGACGGGCACTCTTCCCTGAGAGGTAACCGTGCACCACAATGTCTGTATCCAGCCCAGCATATCTTGGTATGACCAGGCGAATTTTCCACATATTCTTTCAGCATCTCGATTAGCCTCCTCTTGACAGAGTCTTCTAAAGCAGCCCCATCTTGATCTCTCTTCTGGCGTCCTCAGTACCCAGATTGACAATTTCCAACTCTTCCTGGTGAGGTTGGATGACCCTTTCCTCTTGCTTCGTAATCTGACCAATTCTGCAGGGAGCTCACAGTCTTCCTCATTCTCCTCTTCAGCTTGGTAGATGGGATTGTTGAATCATACTGAGCCATAACAAGTCGTTCACAGTGGATGCCAAAGATCATCTCTGCATGTTTAATGTTTTGTTTTTAGAAAAAGATTTCAATAAAGTCACAAAAACAAAAACCTTGCCATTTTTATTGTTTTTGAAAAAGTGAAAAACAAAAAATAGAAAGACAAAGATCTCAAAATTTGATTGAAAAACGTCCTTTATATAACATTGAGAACATGATGAATGGTGGCCCTACAATGAACCACTACGCCCTGGGCGGAGCGTAGGGTTTTCATGCAAAATGATAAACAAAAGAAAAAACACTCTGTCAGTAGAGTAACTTGGACCACATCTTCTGCTGTCCAGTTGTTGATAACCTCGCCTGGTGCACAAGGGCGGACCCAGACGTCCAAATCATGATCACTATCTTCACCATCAGTAGCAAAGCCATCTCCATGGTTCCTCAGCCCAGCGCTGGTGAAGGTGCTCGCGACCTGTTTGTATGCTCTCTGCTCTTGGAGAGGCTCGTACCCAATGCCGAATTTGTCTTCCTTTACCGGCAAGTCAACCATCTTGCCCCAGCCTTCTGCTCTACCAGACAACCTCTTTGGCTTGCTTGTACGACGATATCGAAGCGCCCGGCTTCCTCTGCTCTGCACAAGCTACCCTTCCAACGCCACGTCTCTCGAATGCCTGGCACAGGTTTCGTGGATCTCGCCATCTACCTCAACTACTTGAATGAGAGAGATGACTCACCAGAATTTCCTCTTCGCCACATACGTCACAATCTGACCGTTCCAGACATATTTGAGTTTCTGATGGAGAGTTGACGAGACTGCTCCAGCGGCGTGAATCCAGGACTCCCCCACAAACAGCTATAAGCAGGCTGAATGTCCATCACGTAGAAACAAGGTCGAACACCTCCGGACCTATCTTCACTGGCAAAATGACTTCACCAACACAGAACGTTTGGATCCGTCAAATGCACGCACTATCAGGTCACTGGGAGTGAGCACGACTCCCTCGACATCGATCTTCTTCAGAATCCTGCTTCGGAAGGACATTCAGGGACGACCCGGTGTCCACTAGCACGTGAGATAGTACTGCCCTTTGCACTCCATAGTGATGTGCAAGGCTTTGTTGTGATTACGGCCCTCAGGCGTCAAGTCTAGGTCAGTGAAACCTACACCATGCCTAGTACTCACATTTGCTAGTACACCTTCCAGCTGGTTGACCGATATCTCTTGCGGGACATATGCCATATCAACATTTTCAGCAAGGGCGTCCCGATGTGCCTCAGACACATCAGCAAAGAGAGTATCGAGATCTTCGACGGAGTCTGGTTGAGTTGATCAACAATCTTGTAATCACTCTTCTTAATGACCTTCATAAACTCCTCGACATCTTTCTGGAAAGAAACCCTCAGTCTCCTTCTGAGCCGGTTCTTCGTCAACCATCGTTTGTTTACCCTTAGCCCTTGCAGATGACTCAGCAGCAGTATCTCTCAAAGGCTGAGTAGCAAACAGTCGTCCACTCCTTGTGAAGCCTCCCTGTCCCCCGACATTGTCCACCACAGGACTTGTAACAGCAGGGATCCTCACAGGAGCACTGATCGTAACCGGTGCTTGCCAGCTGGTCTCGTCTGGTTACCAGCCCCTTCTATCTCGGCGGTAGGCATTGTCATAACTCCACGGAACAGCTCTACTATTCCAACTTGTCCTCTGCCGGACGCCACAATAGTAGTAGGTGCTCTGATGGTTACCGGGGTAGGAATGGTAACCGGAGTTTGCTGGTGGTGGGTGTACCGACAGCCCCACGCCCTCTTCCTTCAGCCGGTTTATAAAAAATGGTGACAGTAGACACTCGCCCCATTATCTCTGGTAGCACGGCTGAACTGCAAACAGCCCTCATCCATCAGACTCTGAATTCCAGCCCTCAGCTGGTCACAACCGTTGGTAGATTCTGAACAACCCACAACAATCTTCTGAACAACCTGGGTCAACACCCCCCTTCAACAATCGGCCCTTGACGACCAACAAAGACTTTGAACATCTTCAACATCTACGATTAGGTCTTCAGCTTCCCCATCTTCAATGTTATTAACCCTATGCCCTCCATGTTGTGGCATAGGATGTTTACCACACATTCGAACCGAGAGAAGTTGATTGCCTTGGAATCAATCAAGTCCTGGACCTTGTGCTGAAACGCCCGGCATCTTTCAGTATGGTGGCCTGGTGCCCCAGAGTGAAAGTCACATCTTACATTGGCATCATAGCCGGGTGGCAGCACGTAGGATTGCCATTGTACGCAATTCTACGAACCCTAACCGGAGTAGTTCGGGTAGTAGCTCGGCGTACGACATGGGCAGAGGGCAAATCTCCTATCAGGATTCAACTCTGTCTGCTGAAAAGGTCGTTGTTGTTGTTGTTGCTGTTGTTGAGGTCGTTGCGGTTGTTGTTGCTGAGCTCTTTGTTTGTTGTGGACGCGGTTGAGGCGCAGAATGGTCACTGCGGCGATTGGACGATACTGGTCCCTGTTGTTGTTAGCTCTGTATGCACTCCCTCTGTGCTGTACAGCATTGGTTTTCTCTCCTTCTCTACGGCGAGGTGCCCCAGAGAAGGGTTTCTTTGAAGAAGATAGAACCAGCATCATGGATCCTCCCAGCCTTGATTAGGCTCTCAGTTCTTTCGCCGCAGATAACGACGTCAGAAAAGCTTCCGAATGGCAACTTCCCATCCGGTCCATGTAAACACCTTGCAGAGTACTGAGAACATGTCAGTCAACTCCCTTTCCAGCATAGGGGGTTGAACTCTCGCAGCTAGTTCGCGCCATCTCTGGGCGTACTCTTTGAAACTTTTTCGTGTTCGTCTTCTGACATAGCTTTGCAACTGAGTTCTGGTCGGAGCCATGTCCATATTGTGCTTATACTGCCTGAGGAACGCCTCACCCAGTCTCTCCAGCATCGAATTGAATCCCGCTTCATATCCATATACCTCCAAGGATGCCCCAGATAGACTATCCTGGAAGAAATACATCCACATTTTCTCATCGTCTGTGTATGCGGATATCTTTCGGTAATATGCCTGCACGTGGCGCGAGGGCAGGAGGTACCGTTGTATTTATCAAATGACGGCGCCTTGAATTTGTGCGGGATTCTGAGTCCTTCACCAATCCCATGTTCGTAACGTCAAAACCGAGGGAGTTTTGACATTCCATTGCTCTGATTTTTTTTCAGCAAGGGCCTCCACTTTGCGATCTCTCGCATCATTTCTACCCAACATGTTGTCATCTTCACTGAGCATAGTAAACAAATCCTCTTGTCTGTCAACAATTGGAATTCTGTTACGGACCGGAGCATGATGACTCTGGGACTAACAGCATCTGGAGCAATCGTTTGACCGTTGACTCGGATACCCCTCAACTCTTCACCTACAGCATAGTCGTTGACGGGAATAGCAGCGGCAGGACCTCAGGAACTGGGTTTCCTTCTTGCAGAGGCTGGTTGGGCGGTGGCAATGTAGCTTTCTGCCTCTGGACCATTGCTCGAGCTCTTCTTGGCCTTGCGCGACCCCTTGCATCATGTGAATGAATTGGGCCATGCTTGCCCTCATCTCTGCAACTCGGCTTGTACTTGATCCATGTTGCGTTGATGGTTGAGCCTTGTTGAGTAGCGGTGCGGCCTTTGGTCAGCTATCCTGTCTGGACACAGGAATCAAAGTAAGAAGATGGCCTGAGATCACCTGGTATGCAAATGAGATGAGTATGATGCATGCAATGCTTGTGCAAATGCTTTGTTTTCAAGGAACCCTTAGGGTATTATTTGCAATATTTTGAATATTTACACATTTTAATTGCTCATGGAAATATTTCTTCAATATTTGAGACAAAGAAATACAGCATTTTTTGATTTATTACAAAGAGAAAAGGTAAATACATCCTATGGATCCCTAAAAGCTCGGGATGCTGGAAGACGGGAAGTGCACAACTTCTTGATCTCCCTCTCATAGGCAGCCTCCATGTCAGCTTTCTCTTTGGCAAGTCGATCGTACTTCCTCTTCCAGAATTTGGATGACTGAGGAAGCAGAGAAGTCCAAGTGTCGTTCGGATCGTCGATCACTCGTCGTGCTCGAGAAACTCAATCATAGCATCCTTCTCCTTGAGCTGCTGCAGCAATTCCTCCCTCTCACGGATCCAGGCACGCGAAAGGTCCTCCTCTCTCAACTCCTCTACGCGTTGGGTAGGGAGGGTTGAAGGCCCAGCCACATCCAACGGTGTAGGTCCTGGATGATCGTACGGCATCAGGTAGGTGCACGCTCTCTGTCTGACCCAGGAGGTATAGGGCTCCAAAGCAATGCAGTTCTTCGGACCCAAACTCATTCCTACTCTTCTTATACTGCGCCATGCACGAACAAATCTGGCTTTCAGGCCTTGGGATCTTTACCCTCCTGGAAAAAACGCACCTTCTAACAGAATGTTATTAGGTTTATCTTTCAGGGGGAACCCAAGCTGACGTCGTGCAAGAATAGGATTGTAGGTAATCCCACACACATGTACCAAGAAGAGGCACATTAGGGAATTCCCCACAATAGTCAATGATCTGAACGGTATCGTACACGCGATCATACCAGGTGATATCATCATTGGTGAGAGACATGAGTCTCTGAGACCACCGTAGACATCCCTTGTTCTCCTTGAAAGCGACTGTCTGCGGCAAGTGCGAAATAAACCACTTGTACAGCAGGGGTAAACAGCAGACAATGACTCCTCCTCCTTCCATTCTTCATATTCCTCAAGTGCATGGAGAAATAAGCATCACCCAACAAGGTCGGAACTGGATTAAGGACGGAAAAGATCCTAATAGCGTTCATGTCCACGAACTTGTCGAAGTTGGGAACAGCAACCAAACCATAGATAAGCAGCACGAACAGAGCCTCAAAGGCATCCTCACTCATGGCCTTCCATAAAGGTAGCTTGGAAATGAGGAACTCGGAAGGAAAACCCTGAATTCCGCCTTTGGTAGTCAGGTTAGCTCCAATCAGATCTTCATCTATGTGCAACAGACTAGCAATCTCTCGAGCAGATGGAATACTCTCTAGGCCACTGAACGGCACTTGATCCAGAATCGGAATCCCAATGAGTGAGAGTATTCTTCCAAAGTCGGCAGTAGCTGGAAGTCCGGAAATAAGAAGCAACGATGCAACGGATCGTAGAACTGAGCAAGAGTACTCATCAACCCTTCGTCAACCTGAGTGGTGAGCAGAGGCAGAAGCTTCCCATAGCGAGCTTTGAAACCCAAGGGATCTAATACATATGATGTCAGATTCCTTAACTCTTTTACGTCGGGCTGCTTAAAGCTGTACTTCTTTGTATGCCTTTTTGGTCTTTCCATTGTCTGAAAAATTTGCAAATAAACCCTTAAGTTCCTTGAACATTTTCTTTTCTGATGATGACATGTATGCGGATGAGTGCATGAATGTATGAATGCAACAAACACACTCAAGAATCAAGCAAGTCACACCAAGCAAAGGTCGTGGGAAAGCTCTGTGTACCCTAATATCAATCATCCATTTTGGTGGATTTAGGTTTTCACCCTATCGACACCCAAGTTCCATTGATATTAACGGTACATGAACCGGTTCAAACATCCCTAATATCAACCAGCCGCTTTGGTGGATTTTAGGTTTTGCACCTGATCCGGGATCCATTGATATTAACGATGTTTGAACGACTCAACCACGAATCACGGGTTTGTTGAGAGTCACGAGCATGAAGTCTTGGTTAAGAAACCACCCAAAGGAGTGTACTAGGGTTTAAACCTGCCAGACATGTTCTATCAGAGGGTCCCATAATCATCGTTCCATCTTTCGAATATTATCGGAGGAACGAATACTCGTATTCCAAGAATATTCTCAAGAGAAACTCTTATGAGTGTAGTATCGCGTGACAATCGCATCAGAACTGACATCTGAACGACCTCCGCACTACGGTCCTAAAAATAGGCCAAGATGGGTTTGGTAAACTAAGGTCCTTGGCTTCTGCGGAACATGATTGAAAGAATAATGCCTAACCACAAATAACTTGTGTGACATTATTAGTTCAACATGACCTCCACCAAGTGAATGGACTCGCAAGTCAACTGGCTAAGGACTACTCCACACCAGTCGACAAGACTATGCCATTCTCCTATCCTAGAGTGCACTCGAGTTCGGGTATAGAACTCATCTCACAGACCACCAAAGCAAACAGCAATGTATATCAAGCAATTCACACATTACAATCAATACAGTGATCCCAAATGGTACAAGAATAAATCAAATAACAAATAACAATATATCACAACAAAGGTGAAAAGTAGGCACTACCGCCAAGGAAACTAGGGTTCGATCCCCAGCAGAGTCGCCACTTTCTGTAGCGGTGTATTCGTCGCCATATGATTTATCAATTAAACCATAAGCAAAGCATACAATGAAGTTTCGAGTCGCCACCGCACTTTTTTTATCCAAAGGATTGGCTAAAAAGCGAACAAAAGCCTAAAAAGTTTTACACGTAGAAAAACTAATAAAAGATCAGAGATTCCGGGTAAGGGGTAAATTACGCAATGGGAAGGGGTTAGGCACCCACTACGTCCTAGGTACTCCTAGGGAGCCCTTTTCACATTTATTGTAAAAGATTGTTATTTGTTAAGACATATGCATTGTGCAAACATGAGTGAGATGGTGAGGAAAGAATGTACAAGTTTATTGGGTTTGAGCGGATGAACCCGCTGCCTACGTACCTTCCATCAAAGGTAAGGATCAAAACACCGTTTCGCTAAAAGACTTCCAAAAAGTGAGTTGGATTCAATTTTAAACAATAGCACTAAGGCTTTTCATTATCAATGGGAGAACACTCGACCAAAAACTAACATCCACCATGCGAGGATAGCTTCGACGTACGAGAGGGGTTAACCCTATTTTCAGTACGGAAGTCTTACTGTCGACTCACTAAAGATAAGGTGAGGTTTACATCAACCACAATGATAATTGAAACCTACGGCTAAGGCATGAAAAGATTAATGGACATGGCCAAAACAAGTGAATGAGTGAAATTAATTGATTATGACTATGAAAAGGGAGTCAGAGTATGATTAGGATTGATTCAGAGAAGTATTATGAAATGAAGTTTGAAGAAAGTCAAGGACTTGGGTCCAGTTTTTAGTTTGAAAAACATGAAGATGTTTGCACAATGTCTAAGTCAAGTTTAAGATCAAAGTGTGAAAAGGTTCTAGGACACAATGAGGATGAAAGTGAGGATGGAAAGTAAAACTTCTCAGGAGATTCACTTCTTGAGATCATATGAGAAATGATTCAAGGGTGTCCTTTGGAATGGAAAGTAAGTAATGATAAAATAAACAAACAAATGATACCGGATGCCACTCAATGGTCTTACTCCAATCTCACAAACAAAAGCGGATATCGGATACCAATAGCTGGATTTACACCAATCTCCTAAAACAGACATGGATATCAGAGGCCACTCAATGGTCTTACACTAATCTCCTCAAAAAAAAAAAACAATGAAGAAGTATGGGAGTCAACTGCCAGCTTGTGGGACTTAGGTTAACCCCACACATGATCATAGGAAAGCAAATGCCAACTTGTGGGACTTACAATTGCATCCTCTCACAAACAAAGAAAGCAAAACAGGGATGTCAGATGCCAACTTGTGGGACTTACTCTAACACACAGTATGATCCTAGGGAAACACTGCCAACTTGTGGGACTTACAATTGTATCCTCACATACAAACAATACAACAAGCAAAGATAAGAGAGTGGCCAATGTGATGGACTTATACTCACTTCCATATCATAGGAACAAATGCCAACTCGTGGGACTTACAATTGTCCTCAATGGGTACACAATAATGATGTCAAACAGACAAAAGAGATGCTCATGCATTAATGGTAATGATGATGACAAATGCATAACATACAGGCAAGCAAGTGCATATGAAGCAACCAAACAGTCAATGAGAATCAAACAACACACTCTCTATAGCCAAACAGGGGGCTCACACAAGAGGGTTTGACTATAAAAGTCCACTGTAATGGGTGAAGGTCGCTCTTAACCTTGCCATTGAGAGGCTAAGGTGAAGTAGATGAAAAGGAGATGAGGGGTGTGCCTCATTGCTTCTATCCCTGATCAGGGAGAGCATGTAAGAAAGTGTGGGAGTTCAGAAAGTAGGACTCTCTCCACATTATTGACTCGATTAGATCTTGGGTATTTATCTCAATGCTTCAACCATGTAATGGGAGCAAAGAGAGGACATACTGAATAGTGGGGGATAGGCTACTTATCCCTACCTTCCACCAATTGCCTCAAATGAGGACTTTTCCTGCTTAGGACAAATTTAAACACACACAGGCATTGCCTCTTAAGGAGGACTTCAGACAGTTTGCCCGGTCAAATAACAGACCGGGTCTCCAGACTACATGAAGAAGAAATGTTTATACCTCAAAGCAATTGCTAAAAAGCAAGCAAGCAACTAAAGCAACTAAAGTGTACCTGAAAAAGTCAAACTTATTAGTAAACAAGTCAACAGTTCAAAGCAAAAGGAAATGAATAAACAGTCAACCACAGAAGGTCAACTGTGCAAAGCAAGACTCAAACACATGAGTCAAACCTACAAAAACAAAGGTTAGTACATGATATGTAATCAAGACCAATCACATTTGTATGATCTCAATGGCAATGGTGCTCAACCTGAAACAGGAACTCAATAGTAAGCACAGAAGACCACTAGGACTAGCCTAGGGTCAAGGATGGAAGAAAAAGTCAAGGCAGCAAGGAAAAGTCAACCAAAACCAAAGGCAAACATTTGAGAAGCTATCACAATTGGGCTCACATTCAAATCATGTATTATGATCATTTCATGAACATTTGAAGTCAAAGTAAGGCAAAGGAAGGCATACAAAGTCAACAGAATGACTTGCATCAAAAGTCAACCCAAACATTTTCAAAAATCATCAAATAAATCACCCTCAATCCTAACATCTAGCATGGTAGACATGTAAAATTTCATGGCATTTGGATGAGAGGAAGGCAGTCAACTAAAATCATGAAGTCAAACCAAGTTCAAGCATGTACAAAGAAAGTCAACAAGCATGGGTCAACTTCAAAAAATCATATCAAATTGAAAACAGATGGGAAATGAATGAGATTAACACCAATGCAAAGTTTGAGATGTCTAGTTATCACATATGAAATTTCATGATCATGCAATGGTATGATGAAATTTCCCAAATGATTTGGCAACATGTAGCACAAAAAGTCAACCTTGGACTAGGCAGGAAGAAAAATCACAATTAAATGGAAACAGCAAGATTAAATCCAAGAAAATTCATACATGAAATAGACATACAGGATCATTCATGCAAAAAATGGGGTCAATTGGATGCAAGGAAGCATGTGAACAAAATTAGGGAAAATGCATGATCATGGTATGACACCAAATGTGACACATAACTTCAAAAAAACATATCCAGCAAACCACAAATGGGAAATCCACAAACTCTATATGGAAACAAAGGTCAACATGTCTAGTTTCTCCATAAAAAATTTCAAGCTCAATGGATGCAACATCATTATTTCACAATTGAAATGGCCAAGGTATCATTTATGCATACATGTTGGGAAAATAATTACCATAAAAATCCAACCAATGGAAAAATCATTAAAAATCATAATTAATACTAGACTCATTGGTGATCATCATGCAAAAGATTTCATAATTTTTGAATTAAAACGAATGAGAAATTAATTTTGCAAGTTGGAGAACAATATGAGGTATGAACAAAATAGCATGGCAACAAGGTCAACATGTGGTCAACCGATGGCACAAATGTAATTCTGTGTCTCATTAATCCAAACGACACATTTTGAAGCACACAACGAAATGTTGTGATTGGCTACTATCCAATACAACAGTACCCGAGCCAATAGCATTCAATGTTCCTGGGTTTTATGCATATGAACTAGGGTTTGGCAATGGCAGCATGCATTCATCATCATTTATCAACCATGAACAAAGTGAACATAACCAGCATCAATGTTTATGCAACAACTATCATCATGTAAACATCAACCAACAACAAAGCACATATTAACCATGGAAAAAATCTGGACAGGGTAGGTTCAACATGAACAGCATACAATCAACATCCTCATGCAACTTGGATTTTCGAAATGTTCAGGAATTCAAATCAAACATACCAACAGCATCATTTAACATCAGGCAACACGAATATGGTGTGCATTTCCATTAAAACGACCTAAACAAATCAAATCGAAGGAAAGCATATTTGTGTTTGGAAATGAAAGTTCAGATTTCTCCCATCATAAGAGCATCATTTCAAGCAAGGCATAGCATTTTAGAATCAGCATTCAAGGACCTTTCATACACATGGCATAGCAAGGCATATAATGGAAGTCGATTACTTACTTGGTTTTGAAGAAATTGTTGAAACAGTGATGTATTGGGTGATTAAGTGCAAACAGATGGAGATGATGCTTTGCAATGAAGGATACTTGAGGTTGCTTGGCTCAATGATGCACGAAAATGTCCAAACCACAACTTGCCATGAATGGACCTTGGTGAAAACAGAACGAGGAGAGGAGCTTCCAGTTAGGATTTAAGGGCTCAAGATGCCTTACAATATGATCCAAATGATGAATGATGCAAGGATTCCTCGTGGCCTTTGAGGTTTTTTTCAAATCGAGCAGAAATGCCAAATTGCAAGAGAGGAAATAATGAAGTTTTCTGTTTGGTGGCTGTCCAAAAACTAGGGTTGCAAATGCTGAGAACACCCCTTTATATTTCTGTTTAAGCTCACTTAATCATATGCTAATCCAAGTTTAATTAAATGAACAAAAATGCCAAAAATGCTAAGCTGCACCTAAGTGGATAGAGAGGTGTGAATGGCACGATTTTGGGCCTTAATGATGCTGTACAGGACCTTTGTAAATGCTGTTTCTGGTTGTTTCATGAGTTGCTAGCTTGCTTTGTTTGAATGGAGCCAAATTGCACATTTTGCCAATTATGCATCTTTGCCAAAATTATGGTGTAAGGGTGGTATGAACATGAATTTAAGCTTGGAACATGTCTCAAATATGATATGAAAGCAATCTCAATTGGCAAAATGGAAAAAAGTTCTAATTCAAAAAGTCAAAGTTTGGTCAAACTTTGATTTAAAATGAAAAAGGTCCAAAAATGCATTTTGATTGGCAAGGTTTTAGGTCATGAAGTTTATATTTTTGGAAAGAGGATGAAAAATGTGGTTTTGTAGGAAAAACCCCACCAAATTTGGCCTTATGGCTTGAGAGATATGCCTCTTTGAAGTTCAAGATTTTGTGAAAATGATTTGATAATATCTTGACAACCATACATGGATTTGAGAGTTCTTGGACTTTTTGAAAATGGGAGAACAAGATCTTCAACTTTCATGTTGGGCAAAAATTCATTTGAAGCTTGTATCATGATGCAAGTGAGGATCAAGAAGTTTCTATTTTTGGCAGTTGAAATTACAGGTCCAGTTTCTATTTGGGAATTTTTCTGATTTGCTTCAAATTCTCCCATGATGTTGATTGCCATGACATATAAGGTCTATTAGGACATGAATAAGCTCCTTCAACCATTTCCATCCATCAGAACCAAAAATCAACCACAGTTGACCAACTTTGACTTTCTAGGGTTTTTGACTGTCTATGCATGAACTGATGAATTCCAAACCCTAATTCCTTGAGATCTTGACTTCAAATGATGTCCCAAGACATATGAACTCTTGATTGTTGACCATGGTGCCCAATTCCACAAGAATGGCCACCATCCACTGCCTTGATTGACTGTTGACTTTCTAGGGTTTTTGCCTGGCTATGCATTGACTGATGACCTCTGAGCCTTCAACCCTTGACTTGAACACTTCAAATAGACCTCCAAGTCATGTGAACTTGTTGGGCAAACCCTAGGGCTTTGATTCCTTGAGAAACACACTTGCTTGCTTGGTGGATTGATCTCCTGATCAGTTTGACCTAATTTCTGCTTGCTTGCTCTTGAGGCAACTGAGGACAATGCAAATGTTATGCAATGGAACATGATATGCTATGACCTAATATGAAATGGTATGTACAATGATAGGTGCAAATTTGAGGTGCTACAATATGAATCGAGTCTGACTATGATAAATGGTGACCAGGGAAGGAAATATAATATATATTAGAGTGTCTAGCTCATGTAAGAGATATTGGAAGTGGAGAGATGTTCCATTCGATAATTGATTCAGTGACCCGTGTCTAGAACATGTTAGAGGTAGTAGGAGGGGAAAGATATTCCAATAGTGAATTAAGTTCGTACCGTGGTCATACCTGAAAGACAAGTGATGGATGGGGAAAGATGTCCCATTTATGCAATAGATGTAAAAATAATATATATTAATTGTTTATTGACAGAGTTGCACAATAATCCATTATGAGGTATGATGAGAATATTTTACACGTTAGTACATAACAATCTAATTTAAAAATAGAAAACATCCAACTTATATATTATATTGTTAACAACTCATCATCCTTATCACTATCTTCAATTTATAGATTGTTCTTCCTTGATAAATACGAGTGAAAATGATTAACAAAAATACATTACAAATTTACAATGTCTTTCTTAAGTTCTCTCACTTATTTTATTTTATATTTAGGCGTGTTTTTGGTTATTTCTACATGCCACTATGGTGTTAATGCCAATGAGATCACATCAAAACTAGTAATTGATGCTGGTTCTGGAAGGCTTATTCCAGATACATTTTTTGGAGCATTTTTTGAAGTAAACTACAGTTCAATATACTTTAATAAATTAAATGATTCCAGATAAAGTACTCTGGTAGTGTTATCTTATAATACATTGATGTAATATATATTTTTCAGGAGATTAATCATGCGGGAGCTGGAGGATTATGGGCAGAACTTGTGAATAATCGAGGTATATATATTCGCACAGAAAAAATTCACCTTTGAATTTATTTTTCTAATAAGAGACAAATTTCATGTATTTTCTTTGAAAATTTATGTTAGTAATTTTTTTTCCATTTTAATATTTTTTCAACTGTTAGATCTATTGCATTATATTATATCTTTGTAAATTAATGTTTCAGGTTTTGAAGCAGAAGGTTCCATTAATGGGACCTCAAATATTTATCCGTGGACAATTATTGGAGAAAATCAATCATCCATTATTGTATCAACGGAACGTTCTTCTTGTTTTGAGCGTAATAAAATTGCATTACGTATGGATGTTCTTTGTCATAGAAAATCTTGTCCACGTGGTGGTGTTGGTATTTCCAATCCTGGTTTTGGGGAATGGTGAGTATCAATTAATACAACATTTTATTTATCATATGAAAAATTAAAGGTATTCATAATATTTTTTACAATGTTTTATATAATCAGAATATCGAGGAAGGGAAGAAATATAAAGTAGTATTCTATGTTAGATCACTTGGTCGAATTAATTTACAAATTTCATTTGTTGGATCTGATAATGGTGTTAAACTAGCTTCAACCAAAAAAGGTTATAATTCTATTTCTTTAATTAATTTTTTGAAACAACGTCTTGTTCATTAATAAAAGTTCATTAATTTTATTATTGTGAAACATAATTAAACTAATTATTAAGTTATTAATGAATCAACATCAGAGCTTCGGGAGTTAATGCTACAAAGTGGAGTAAGATGGAAATAATTCTTGAAGCCAAAAGCACTAATCACAATTCGAACCTACAAATAACAACAAACAAAAAAGGAGTATTATGGTTAGATCAAATCTCAGCCATGCCTTTAGATACATATAAGGTATATTATGCATAGAATTATATTTATATTTATTTATTCTTAGATTATTTAATTTTTTCTCTTTTATAAGAATTATCTCATTAATCATTATTGGACACATTGGACACAACAGGGTCATGGTTTTCGAAATGACCTTTTTCAAATGGTGGCAGATTTAAAGCCAAAAACTTTTAGATTCCCAGGTATGATACAATAATATTGAGTTGGAATCACTGCGAATAATTGTTTTTTTAATGGAATTTTTTTATTCTTTTCCATCTTTTTTTTATTAAATTTTTTATTAAGTGATAAATATATATTATATTTTTTATATAGGTGGTTGTTATGTTGAAGGAGATTACCTTAAATATGCATTTAGATGGAAAGATACAGTTGGAGCATGGGAGAGAGACCTGGCCACTATAATGATATATGGAAGTATTGGACCGATGATGGATTTGGTTATTTTGAAGGGCTTCAAGTAATTTTTCTTTTCTATTTTTAAATATTAATTGTATTTTTATTAAATTAAAAATTAATAATTTTTTTGTTTGTTAAACAGTTATCAGAGGATCTTGGTGCATATCCAATATGGGTGTTTAATAATGGTATTAGTCATCATGATGAATTAATACGTCTGCAATTTCACCATTTGTACAAGTATAATTTCCTTAATATTATTTTTATTATCTAGATTATATTTATATTTTAATTAATTAATTAATTAATTGTTATTTATACTTTTTGATCATTAATTATTAGGAAGCTCTAGATGGCATTGAGTTTGCTAGAGGTTCTCCAGAATCAAAATGGGGTTCTCTTAGAGCTTCCATGGGACATCCAAAGTCATTTGATTTGAGATATGTTGGAGTTGGGAATGAAGATTGTGGTAAACATAACTATCAAGGAAATTATCTCGAGTTCTATAAAGCTATAAAAGATAGATATCCTGATATTCAAATTATCTCAAATTGTGATGGTTCTCAATATCCATTAAATCATCCTGCAGACCTTTATGATTTTCATGTAATAATATTGCTGATTTAATTATTAATTGTTTTTTCAATTTATTATTATTCTATTAATATTATATTATATTATTTATAATTATTAAATTTGAGTTTAGGTTGAGTATCTTACATTATTACTAATACTTTTTTCAATTGTTAGATTTATACAAATTCTAAGGACATGTTTTCCCAGTATACCAAATTCGATAAAGCACCACGATCCGGTCCAAAGGTTTTATTATTAAAAAAATTATTTATTTAAAAATGATTAATTTAGAAGGTAAAATAGGCATGTAAAATATTATTGATATATAATTTGCTCATGTTTTATTAATTACAATTTATAGGCATATGTTAGTGAGTATGCTGTTTGGAAGGAAGATGCAGGCAATGGAAGCCTTTATGCAGCTGTGGCTGAAGCTGCATTTCTTATGGGACTTGAAAAAAATAGGTTAGATTTATTATATATAAAATTTTATGATATTTAATTTATAAAGTTTGTGTTTTTTGAGTTAAATTTTAATCATTTTTCAATTTTCTACAGCGATGTCGTCAGCATGGTTGCTTATGCACCACTCTTTGTAAACACAAATGACAATAGTAATTTTCTAATTTCTTATCATTTATTTATTATTTATTATTTATGTATGTAAATAAATATATGATTTATTTAATTTATATTTTTATATGAAACAGTTGGATACCAGATGCAATTGTATTCAACACTTATCAAAATTATGGAACTCCAAGTTATTGGCTCCAACAATTTTTCATTGATTCTAATGGAGCAATATTTCTTAATTCAACTCTCTACAATTCTTCTAGCTCGATTGTTGCTTCTGCAATTCAGTATACAAATCTCAAGATGGGAAAATTATCTAAAAGTCAAGGTAAAATAACTCAAATTTTTTATAAGAAATATATTTTGATTTAAAGTATTTAATTATTAATTATTTGATTGTGCACTTATTGCAGGTAGTAAACTTTGGAAGCTCAATTGAAAATTTAGAGATTTTAATAATAATTTAAAATCAAATGTGCAACGATCTGGTTCATCAAAAATGATGCTTACATCTTAAATAAAATGGATGAAAATTCTTTCTCCGAACCAACAAAGGTACACTTTATTTTTAAACAAAATACGTAGTTTGTCATAGATATATATTGTAATATTTTGAAATGAATTTTTTTATGTTTTAATTTAAATTTTTTATAAGTTGTTTAAACTTAAGGTTAATCAACATTGATTATATATAAAAAAATTCTAATACATGATTTTGTTTCATTTTGTATATGTACAGATTGTACCCAAAAGAGCTTCACTTGAAAATGCAAGCAATGACATGAATGTTGAACTTGCTCCTTATTCAGTTACATCATTTGATTTATTAATTTAAAGGAGTAAATGAAATAAATATGTACATTTTTATTTCTATTACCTAAAGTATTTCTCGGTTTACCATCCATATGCATTTATATATTTCTATTTCTTTTTATTTATGATTTTAATATCAAAATCAATAAAAAAATGTACTTAAGCCAAAAAAAAGTTTGATACATTAAAACTAAATGGAGACAACAACACATTGCAATCTTTAGATATATAATAAAATTAAAATATGGTGACCCGTAGAGATGTGGTTATTGAAAATAAAGAAGGGAAAGTTTTGTTACCTTCAAAAACTGTAGATATCGGACTTATATAGAATATACGGTGTTTTACTAATTATAATTATGTCAAATATAAAACTCTAAACAAATTTAGTAAAATACATTGGTTGAAATAATTTCAAGAGTAATAATCCTTTGTTTATAACATGTATATGAATATAATAATAATAACATTGATGATAATAATAATAATAATAATAATATAATTTTTGAATAATAATAATTATAAATAATAAAAAATTTCCAAGTAACTTAAATGCTATGTATGAAGTGTAATTTAATATATTGACTGTGATTGTTGCTTTTGGTGATGGTGTGTTTGGTATTGTTGAGTGTTTTTGGGTGTCTTCTTTCTTTAGTTGGTGTTATTTTTTCTTTTACGACAATACTAAAACAAAAGGAAAAAGCATCCAATAAAAAGAAACAAATCAACAAAAGAAAGAGAAAATCTTATATACAACTCAAAAACAAACAATAAAAATCACCACCTATGCGAAGGCACGTGTTAAATTTTAATCCAACTGAACTCACGAGAAGAAAAAAATATTAATGGATAATTTATCGGATGTCCTAAATCATTCTTAAGTAATATAAACTTGTATCCATAATATTGCTTAATCTCAACAAAACAACATTACTGTACAAAATATGAAAAATTGGGGATTTTTATAAAGGTTTTGTTTTTAATAGAAAATAAAATAAAAAGATTAAATATATGATATTAAAAACGATCAGACCTTTTTTAGAATTTTGTATCTCAATATTTGTTAATTGCGTCTATTCCTTAAAATTATTTATTTATTTAGTATTATGACGAATTAACAAATTAGTTATACTCAATCTATTGGGTATAACTCTTTATTTGGGAAGGTACGGTAAACCTAGAAAATTGTTTGTTTAAGTTAGAAAAAGTCTTTCTCTTAATTCTCACAATGGATTCGAGTGAAAAGATGAATGTCTTGCAAATTCCAGTAGTTTGTGATTTTCTCGAAGTATTCCCCGAGGATGTCATTTCTCTACCTCCTGAAAGCAAGTGGAATTCTCCATTGATCTAGTTCTTGGAACGACTCTAGTTTCTGTTGTCATGTAGCGTATGTCGCCGATCGAGCTCAGAGAATTAAAGAGTTAATTTGAAGGTTTGTTATATAAAGATTTCATCCGCCGAGTGTGTCTTTAGGGGGAGCTCTGTTCATGTTCGTGAAGACGAAGGATGATGGGATGCATCTGTGCATCGACTAACTTCAGTTGAATAAAGTTACCATCAAGAACAAGTATACCCATACCCAAGATCAATGACTTTCAGGATCACTTGAAAAGATCATGCATTCTCTTAAAGATTGATTTACGGTTGGGTTACATCAATTTTAGTGAAAAGTTCTGATACACCGAAGTATGCAATTAGGACTCAATATGATCATTAAAAATTCCTTGTAAAGCCATTCAGAGTGACTAATGGTATCGTCGTCTTTATGGATTACATGAACCGTATATTCCAACGTTATCTTAATCATTTTATGGTAATCTTTATGAACGATATTTGAATTTACTTCCATACTTCATGAGACCACTTGGAGCATTTAAGGATTGTTCTATTAGTTTTGCAGGAAAGTAACTTGTTGAAAAAGTTAGCAAGTTTGATTTATGGATGACCAAATTGATGTTTCTTGGTCATGTCATATCTAAAGGAGGTGTAGTAGTGGATTCTCCAAAAGTGGAAGTTGTGATTAATTGGGAGAGACCCAAGAGCGCTCCTCAGGTGAGAAGCTTTTCAGGGCTGCCTGGATATTATCAGAGATTTATCAAAGGCTCTTCTCAATTGGAATTGCCAATGACTAGACTCACTCGAAAAGATTTTGTTTCCTTGGAATTCAGAGTGCAAACGGAGTTTTATCAAGTTAAAAAAGAAGTAAACCACCACTCCCGTTCTAATAATTCCTAATCCTAATCAATCTTATGAAGTATTTTCTAATGCTTCATAGGAGGGATAAGAGGTATCCTAATGAAAAATGGTTAGGTTGTAGTGTATGTGTCTCAGTAGTTGAAGCCTCACAAAGAGAACTATCAGTCGCACGATCTTGAGTTAGCTGTTATTGTTTTTTCACTCAAGATGTGGTTCCATTATTTGTATGGGTTTCATTTTGAAATGTACACCGGTCATAAGATCCTGAAATAGCTCTTTGTTCAAAAGTAATTGAATATGCGGCAAAGGAGATGGATGGAATGTGAAAAATTATGATTTCTAGTTGAAGTACCACCCAGGAAGGAAATGTGTATGGCTAAATTGATGGTGTTAGAGCTAGAGCTATTGGAAAGGTTTCAAAATATTGATCTTTAGTTTGCATGGACTTATAATTAGCATAGTATCCTAATTATCAACCCGAGTATTACATGTGACATGACGGAGAGGATTTGGCAAAGTCAGTTGTTGGATTTGAAGTTGCAATCTAGGTTTGATTATTTTAGTTTCAATCAAGACATGGATGTAATTCTCCTATTTAACTAGAGGATTTGTGTATCAAATCATTCCTATTTGAGATGATCAATTATAAGGAAGTGCATAAGAGAGGGTTACCAATTCATTCTAATTCATTATGGATTCGCTTCTACTTATTTTTCCATACATGGTTGAGTAAAGTTTGTTCTCTTCTTCGAACCTCAACCACGAAGTATAATGGATTGTGCCATCTAGGAGTTAAGGAAGAAATAAACCCACATCGTTAAAATCCTTTAGGAAGAATCACACCCGGACGAGGCCACGTGGGAACTGGAATCGGAGATGCAAGATTTGTACCTTCATTTGTTCGTGTAAATCTCTAAATTTGAGGAAAAAATTTTAATTAAGGGGAGGATTTAATGGGTACGTTCTATAATAACATGATCATTGTCTATTATTGGTATAATCTCTTGTTAATGAGGAGATGAACCCTAATGAAGTTTTTTAAACCACGATTAAGATATCAACATTGTCAATAGTGAATTATAATGGATTACAAGGGTAATTAAATCTTTGTGCATGTGAACTCTCTATGGAAAATGAAATAAGAATCCCTCTTTTTTACTTCCATTCTATCTTTTAAATCAAATTTTGAGAAGATAGATAAAGAGACGAGGGAGAGGCGAGTTCCTTCAGGAAGTAACGGGAAAAGTTCTTGCTCAACTTCTTCAATTCAACTTGCATATGTGAAGAAATTGTAGTTTCTTGAAGAAAAAGCAACAAGGAAACTTTTAATCATAAATTTTTATCATCATTTCCACAATTCATCAAACTCTTGAGAATCTTGGTTGGAACCTTGAATGCAAGGAAAATAGTGGAAGTTTCTAACACCCAAGATCATCATCATCAATCTCAAAGCTAAGGTTTCATTAGCTTAAAGGTGGGGTTCTAGGTAGTTATCACTTTTGGGGAATATTCCTTTATAGGAAATTGCATGTCAGGGTTAGGGAAATTTCATGGAACGTGGATTGATAGACTGTAAAGATGCATGTATGTGGGAGAATATGATCGCTGTGAATTTGTTGCAATCTATGTTGTTAATCTAAAATTTCATGAATCCTTGATGGGCCTAAGGTGTTAAGGGTGTTCACCATATGTTCATAGATGAAGCTTGCATATGCAATAAAGATCTCGAGTGTGAAATATATGATCTTGTTAGGTGATGACAAGTTTTCACCTCTAAACATTTTTCATGTATTATAATTGATGAGAATTAATGCATGTAATATGTTAGTTGTGGTTTGTATGAAAAATTGATGGATTTTGGGAAATTCAAAAAACATTTGCAGGTGTAACTGATTGCACTTTTGGTGTATTCAATTACCACCCCTGAAAACTCATTTTTTTTATGAACAACAAGTTGGTGTACCGGTTACACCAAAAGTGTAATCGGTTACCATCTCTAAAATTTGCATATTTTTGGGACAAAGAGTTAGTGCAACACCTTTAGTGTAACTGACTACACCTTATGTAACTTTGATGATTTTCACTTGTATGCCTTAGATGTGTGGCTATGGTGCAATGACATGTACTTAGGATGTGTTAACATACTTTTATGCCTCATTCACGACTAATTGTGACTAAAATTTATATGCATGAATAAAGCCCTAATAGGTAAGTCGATAAAAGCATACACCATAATTAGATAAGCTTTGAAAGTATAGACTCTTATTGGTCTAATTGGTTAATATGCGAACCCTAGTAGGCTAGTGAAAGAATGTGAGATAAAACTAGGTTTACAAAGGGGAATTAACCTAGATACATGACATTCAGACACGATAGAAGCCCTAGTCGGTATGTGTTGTAAATGGTCGGTAAAGAATGTGATATTAGGGAACTAGAGAATACCCTAGTTGGTATATGTGACGAACTATCGATTTTGAAGGAATTTTTTTTAGAACTGTGCGACGATATTATGGCTTTATAGATGCCCAAAGCTTTCAAAAATAGTCGAGAGTGAATGACATTTGCATATATGAATCGAGTCTGACTATGATAAATGGTGACCAGGGAAGGAAATATAATATATATTAGAGTGTCTAGCTCATGTAAGAGATATTGGAAGTGGAGAGATGTTCCATTCGATAATTGATTCAGTGACCCGTGTCTAGAACATGTTAGAGGTAGTAGGAGGGGAAAGATATTCCAATAGTGAATTAAGTTCGTACCGTGTCATACCTGAAAGACAAGTGATGGATGGGGAAAGATGTCCCATTTATGCAATAGATGTAAAAATAATAATATATTAATTGTTTATTGACAGAGTTGCACAATAATCCATTATGAGGTATGATGAGAATATTTTACACGTTAGTACAAACAATCTAATTTAAAAATAGAAACATCCAACTTATATATTATATTGTTAACAACTCATCATCCTTATCACTATCTTCAATTTATAGATTGTTCTTCCTTGATAAATACGAGTGAAAATGATTAACAAAAATACATTACAAATTTACAATGTCTTTCTTAAGTTCTCTCACTTATTTATTTTTATTTAGGCGTGTTTTTGGTTATTTCTACATGCCACTATGGTGTTAATGCCAATGAGATCACATCAAAACTAGTAATTGATGCTGGTTCTGGAAGGCTTATTCCAGATACATTTTTTGGAGCATTTTTTGAAGTAAACTACAGTTCAATATACTTTAATAAATTTAATGATTCCAGATAAAGTACTCTGGTAGTGTTATCTTATAATACATTGATGTAATATATATTTTTCAGGAGATTAATCATGCGGGAGCTGGAGGATTATGGGCAGAACTTGTGAATAATCGAGGTATATATATTCGCACAGAAAAAATTCACCTTTGAATTTATTTTTCTAATAAGAGACAAATTTCATGTATTTTCTTTGAAAATTTATGTTAGTTTTTTTTTCCATTTTAATATTTTTTCAACTGTTAGATCTATTGCATTATATTATATCTTTTGTAAATTAATGTTTCAGGTTTGAAGCAGAAGGTTCCATTAATGGGACCTCAAATTTTATCCGTGGACAATTATTGGAGAAAATCAATCATCCATTATTGTATCAACGGAACGTTCTTCTTGTTTTGAGCGTAATAAAATTGCATTACGTATGGATGTTCTTTGTCATAGAAAATCTTGTCCACGTGGTGGTGTTGGTATTTCCAATCCTGGTTTTTGGGGAATGGTGAGTATCAATTAATACAACATTTTATTTATCATACGAAAAATTAAAGGTATTCATAATATTTTTTACAATGTTTTATATAATCAGAATATCGAGGAAGGGAAGAAATATAAAGTAGTATTCTATGTTAGATCACTTGGTCGAATTAATTTACAAATTTCATTTGTTGGATCTGATAATGGTGTTACCTATCTTCAACCAAATAAGGTTATAATTCTATTTCTTTAATTAATTTTTTGAAACAACGTCTTGTTCATTAATAAAAGTTCATTAATTTTATTATTGTGAAACATAATTAAACTAATTATTAAGTTATTAATGAATCAACATCAGAGCTTCGGGAGTTAATGCTACAAAGTGGAGTAAGATGGAAATAATTCTTGAAGCCAAAAGCACTAATCACAATTCGAACCTACAAATACAATAACAACAAACAAAAGGAGTATTATGGTTAGATCAAATCTCAGCCATGCCTTTAGATACATATAAGGTATATTATGCATAAAATTATATTTATATTTATTTATTCTTAGATTATTTAATTTTTTCTCTTTTATAAGAATTTATCTCATTAATCATTATTGGACACATTGGACACAACAGGGTCATGGTTTTCGAAATGACCTTTTTCAAATGGTGGCAGATTTAAAGCCAAAAACTTTTAGATTCCCAGGTATGATACAATAATTTGAGTTGGAATCACTGCGAATAATTGTTTTTTTAATGGAATTTTTTTATTCTTTTCCATCTTTTTTTTATTAAATTTTTATTAAGTGATAAATATATATTATATTTTTTTATATAGGTGGTTGTTATGTTGAAGGAGATTACCTTAAATATGCATTTAGATGGAAAGATACAGTTGGAGCATGGGAAGAGAGACCTGGCCACTATAATGATATATGGAAGTATTGGACCGATGATGGATTTGGTTATTTTGAAGGGCTTCAAGTAATTTTTCTTTTCTATTTTTAAATATTAATTGTATTTTTATTAATTAAAAATTAATAATTTTTTGTTTGTTAAACAGTTATCAGAGGATCTTGGTGCATATCCAATATGGGTTTTAATAATGGTATTAGTCATCATGATGAAATTAATACGTCTGCAATTTCACCATTTGTACAAATAATTTCCTTAATATTATTTTTTATTATCTAGATTATATTTATATTTTTAATTAATTAATTAATTATTATTAATTGTTATTTATACTTTTTGATCATTAATTATTAGGAAGCTCTAGATGGTATTGAGTTTGCTAGAGGTTCTCCAGAATCAAAATGGGGTTCTCTTAGAGCTTCCATGGGACATCCAAAGTCATTTGATTTGAGATATGTTGGAGTTGGGAATGAAGATTGTGGTAAACATAACTATCAAGGAAATATCTCGAGTTCTATAAAGCTATAAAAGATAGATATCCTGATATTCAAATTATCTCAAATTGTGATGGTTCTCAATATCCATTAAATCATCCTGCAGACCTTTATGATTTTCATGTAATAATATTGCTGATTTAATTATTAATTGTTTTTTCAATTTATTATTATTACTATTAATATTATTATTATTTATTTATAATTATTAAATTTGAGTTTAGGTTGAGTATCTTACATTATTACTAATACTTTTTTCAATTGTTAGATTATACAAATTCTAAGGACATGTTTTCCCAGTATACCAAATTCGATAAAGCACCACGATCCGGTCCAAAGGTTTTATTATTAAAAAAATTATTTATTTAAAAATGATTATTATATTTTTTAGAAGGTAAAATAGGCATTTAAAATATTATTGATATATAAATTTGCTCATGTTTTATTAATTACAATTTATAGGCATATGTTAGTGAGTATGCTGTTTGGAAGGAAGATGCAGGCAATGGAAGCCTTTATGCAGCTGTGGCTGAAGCTGCATTTCTTATTGGACTTGAAAAAAATAGGTTAGATTTTATTATATAAAATTTTTATGATATTTAATTTATAAAGTTTGTGTTTTTTGAGTTAAATTTAATCATTTTTCAATTTTCTACAGCGATGTCGTCAGCATGGTTGCTTATGCACCACTCTTTGTAAACACAAATGACAAATAGTAATTTTCTAATTTCTTATCATTTATTTATTATTTATTATTTATGTATGTAAATAAATATATGATTTATTTATTTATATTTTTATATGAAACAGTTGGATACCAGATGCAATTGTATTCAACACTTATCAAAATTATGGAACTCCAAGTTATTGGCTCCAACAATTTTTCATTGATTCTAATGGAGCAATATTTCTTAATTCAACTCTCTACAATTCTTCTAGCTCGATTGTTGCTTCTGCAATTCAGTATACAAATTCTCAAGATGGGAAAATTATCTAAAAGTCAAGGTAAAATAACTCAAATTTTTTATAAGGAATATATTTTGATTTAAAGTATTTAATTATTAATTATTTGATTGTGCACTTATTGCAGGTAGTAAACTTTGGAAGCTCAATTGAAAATTTAGAGATTTTAATAATAATTTAAAATCAAATGTGCAACGATCTGGTTCATCAAAAATGATGCTTACATCTTTAAATAAAATGGATGAAAATTCTTTCTCCGAACCAACAAAGGTACACTTTATTTTTAAACAAAATACGTAGTTTGTCATAGATATATATTGTAATATTTTGAAATGAATTTTTTTATGTTTTAATTTAAATTTTTTATAAGTTGTTTAAACTTAAGGTTAATCAACATTGATTATATATAAAAAAATTCTAATACATGATTTTGTTTCATTTTGTATATGTACAGATTGTACCCAAAGAGCTTCACTTGAAAATGCAAGCAATGACATGAATGTTGAACTTGCTCCTTATTCAGTTACATCATTTGATTTATTAATTTAAAGGAGTAAATGAAATAAATATGTACATTTTTATTTCTATTACCTAAAGTATTTCTCGGTTTACCATCCATATGCATTTTATATATTTCTATTTCTTTTTATTTATGAATTTTAATATCAAAATCAATAAAAAATGTACTTAAGCCAAAAAAAGTTTGATACATTAAAACTAAATGGAGACAACCACATTGCAATCTTTAGATATATAATAAAAATTAAAATATGGTGACCCGTAGAGATGTGGTTATTGAAAATAAAGAAAGGGAAAGTTTTGTTACCTTCAAAAACTGTAGATATCGGACTTATATAGAATATACGTGTGTTTTACTAATTATAATTATGTCAAATATAAAACTCTAAACAAATTTAGTAAATACATTGGTTGAAATAATTTCAAGAGTAATAATCCTTTGTTTATAACATGTATATGAATAATAATAATAACATTGATGATAATAATAATAATAATAATAATAATAGAATTTTTGAATAATAATAATATAATAATAATAAAATTTCCAAGTAACTTAAATGCTATGTATGAAGTGTAATTTAATATATTGACTGTGATTGTTGCTTTTGGTGATGGTGTGTTTGGTATTGTTGAGTGTTTTTGGGTGTCTTCTTTCTTTAGTTGGTGTTATTTTTTTTTTTTCGACAATACTAAAACAAAAGGAAAAAGCATCCCAATAAAAAGAAACAAATCAACAAAAGAAAGAGAAAAATCTTATATACAACTCAAAAACAAACAGTAAAAATCACCACCTATGCGAAGCCACGTGTTAAATTTTAATCCAACTGAACTCACGAGAAGAAAAATATTAATGGATAATTTATCGGATGTCCTAAATCATTCTTAAGTAATATAAACTTGTATCCATAAATATTGCTTAATCTCAACAAAACAACATTACTGTACAAAATATGAAATTGGGGATTTTTATAAAGGTTTTGTTTTTAATAGAAAATAAAATAAAGATTAAATATATGATATATTAAAAACGATCAGACCTTTTTAGAATTTTGTATCTCAATATTTGTTAATTGCGTCTATTCCTTAAAATTATTTATTTATTTAGTATTATGACGAATTAACAAATTAGTTATACTCAATCTATTGGGGTATAACTCTTTATTTGGGAAGGTACGGTAAACCTAGAAAATTGTTTGTTTAAGTTAGAAAAAGTCTTTCTCTAATTCTCACAATGGATTCGAGTGAAAAGATGAATGTCTTGCAAATTCCAGTAGTTTGTGATTTTCTCGAAGTATTCCCCGAGGATGTCATTTCTCTACCTCCTGAAAGCAAAGTGGAATTCTCCATTGATCTAGTTCTTGGAACGACTCTAGTTTCTGTTGTCATGTAGCGTATGTCGCCGATCGAGCTCAGAGAATTAAAGAGTTAATTTGAAGGTTTGTTATATAAAGATTTCATCCGCCGAGTGTGTCTTTGGGGGGAGCTCTGTTCATGTTCGTGAAGACGAAGGATGATGGGATGCATCTGTGCATCGACTAACTTCAGTTGAATAAAGTTACCATCAAGAACAAGTATACCCATACCCAAGATCAATGACTTTCAGGATCACTTGAAAAGATCATGCATTCTCTTAAAGATTGATTTACGGTCGGGTTACATCAAATTTTAGTGAAAAGTTCTGATACACCGAAGTATGCAATTAGGACTCAATATGATCATTAAAATTCCTTGTAAAGCCATTCAGAGTGACTAATGGTATCGTCGTCTTTATGGATTACATGAACCGTATATTCCAACGTTATCTTAATCATTTATGGTAATCTTTATGACGATAATTGAATTACTTCCATACTTCATGAGACCACTTGGAGCATTTAAGGATTGTTCTATTAGTTTTGCAGGAAAAGTAACTTGTTGAAAAAGTTAGCAAGTTTGATTTATGGATGACCAAATTGATGTTTCTTGGTCATGTCATATCTAAAGGAGGTGTAGTAGTGGATTCTCCAAAAGTGGAAGTTGTGATTAATTGGGAGAGACCCAAGAGCGCTCCTCAGGTGAGAAGCTTTTCAGGGCTGCCTGGATATTATCAGAGATTTATCAAAGGCTCTTCTCAATTGGAATTGCCAATACTAGACTCACTCGAAAAGATATTTTGTTTCCTTGGAATTCAGAGTGCAAATGGAGTTTTATCAAGTTAAAAAAGAAGTAAACCACCACTCCCGTTCTAATAATTCCTAATCCTAATCAATCTTATGAAGTATTTTCTAATGCTTCATAGGAGGGATAAAGAGTATCCTAATGAAAAATGGTTAGGTTGTAGTGTATGTGTCTCAGTAGTTGAAGCCTCATCAAAGAGAACTATCAGTCGCACGATCTTGAGTTAGCTGTTATTGTTTTTTCACTCAAGATGTGGTTCCATTATTTGTATGGGTTTCATTTTGAAATGTACACCGGTCATAAGATCCTGAAATAGCTCTTTGTTCAAAAGTAATTGAATATGCGGCAAAGGATGGCTGGAATATGTGAAAAATTATGATTTCTAGTTGAAGTACCACCCAGGAAGGAAATGTGTATGGCTAAATTGATGGTGTTAGAGCTAGAGCTATTGGAAAGGTTTCAAAATATTGATCTTTAGTTTGCATGGACTTATAATTAGCATAGTATCCTAATTATCAACCCGAGTATTACATGTGACATGACGGAGAGGATTTGGCAAAGTCAGTTGTTGGATTTGAAGTTGCAATCTAGGTTTGATTATTTTAGTTTCAATCAAGACATGGATGTAATTCTCCTATTTAACTAGAGGATTTGTGTACCAAATCATTCCTATTTGAGATGATCAATTATAAGGGAAGTGCATAAGAGAGGGTTACCAATTTCCTAATTCATTATGGATTCGCTTCTACTTATTTTTCCATACATGGTTGAGTAAAGTTTGTTCTCTTCTTCGAACCTCAACCACGAAGTATAATGGATTGTGCCATCTAGGAGTAAGGAAGAAATAAACCCACATCGTTAAAATCCTTTAGGAAGAATCACACCCGGACGAGGCCACGTGGGAACTGGATCGGAGATGCAAGATTTGTACCTTCATTTGTTCGTGTAAATCTCTAAATTTGAGGAAAAAATTTTAATTAAGGGGAGGATTTAATGGGTACGTTCTATAATAACATGATCATTGTCTATTATTGGTATAATCTCTTGTTAATGAGGAGATGAACCCTAATGAAGTTTTTTAAACCACGATTAAGATATCAACATTGTCAATAGTGAATTATAATGGATTACAAGGGTAATTAAATCTTTGTGCATGTGAACTCTCTATGGAAAAATGAAATAAGAATCCCTCATTTTTTTACTTCCATTCTATCTTTTAAATCAAATTTTGAGAAAGATAGATAAAGAGACGAGGGAGAGGCGAGTTCCTTCAGGAAGTAACGGGAAAAGTTCTTGCTCAACTTCTTCAATTCAACTTGCATATGTGAAGAAATTGTAGTTTCTTGAAGAAAAAGCAACAAGGAAACTTTTAATCATAAATTTTCATCATCATTTCCACAATTCATCAACTCTTGAGAATCTTGGTTGGAACCTTGAATGCAAGGAAAATAGTGGAAGTTTCTAACACCCAAGATCATCATCATCAATCTCAAAGCTAAGGTTTCATTAGCTTAAAGGTGGGGTTCTAGGTAGTTATCACTTTTGGGGAATATTCCTTTATAGGAATTGCATGTCAGGGTTAGGGAATTTCATGGAACGTGGATTGATAGACTGTAAAGATGCATGTATGTGGGAGAATATGATCGCTGTGAATTTGTTGCAATCTATGTTTTAATCTAAAATTTCATGAATCCTTGATGGGCCTAAGGTGTTAAGGGTGTTCACCATATGTTCATAGATGAAGCTTGCATATGCAATAAAGATCTCGAGTGTGAAATATATGATCTTGTTAGTGATGACAAGTTTTCACCTCTAAACATTTTTCATGTATTATAATTGATGAGAATTAATGCATGTAATATGTTAGTTGTGGTTTGTATGAAAAATTGATGGATTTTGGGAAATTCAGAAAACATTTGCAGGTGTAACTGATTGCACTTTTGGTGTATTCAATTACCACCCCTGAAAACTCATTTTTTTTATGAAACAACAAGTTTGGTGTAACCGGTTACACCAAAAGTGTAATCGGTTACCATCTCTAAAATTTGCATATTTTTGGGACAAAGAGTTAGTGCAACACCTTTAGTGTAACTGACTACACCTTATGTAACTTTGATGATTTTCACTTGTATGCCTTAGATGTGTGGCTATGGTGCAATGACATGTACTTAGGATGTGTTAACATACTTTTATGCCTCATTCACGACTAATTGTGACTAAAATTTATATGCATGAATAAAGCCCTAATAGGTAAGTCGATAAAAGCATACACACATAATTAGATAAGCTTTGAAAGTATAGACTCTTATTGGTCTAATTGGTTAATATGCGAACCCTAGTAGGCTAGTGAAAGAATGTGAGATAAAACTAGGTTTACAAAGGGGAATTAACCTAGATACATGACATTCAGACACGATAGAAGCCCTAGTCGGTATGTGTTGTAAATGGTCGTAAAGAATGTGATATTAGGGAACTAGAGAATACCCTAGTTGGTATATGTGACGAACTATCGATTTTGAAGGAATTTTTTTTAGAACTGTGCGACGAATATTATGGCTTTATAGATGCCCAAAGCTTTCAAAAATAGTCGAGAGTGAATGACATTTGCATATATGAATCGAGTCTGACTATGATAAATGGTGACCAGGGAAGGAAATATAATATATTAGAGTGTCTAGCTCATGTAAGAGATATTGGAAGTGGAGAGATGTTCCATTCGATAATTGATTCAGTGACCCGTGTCTAGAACATGTTAGAGGTAGTAGGAGGGGAAAGATATTCCAATAGTGAATTAAGTTCGTACCGTGTTCATACCTGAAAGACAAGTGATGGATGGGGAAAGATGTCCCATTTATGCAATAGATGTAAAAATAATATATATTAATTGTTTATTGACAGAGTTGCACAATAATCCATTATGAGGTATGATGAGAATATTTTACACGTTAGTACATAACAATCTAATTAAAAATAGAAAACATCCAACTTATATATTATATTGTTAACAACTCATCATCCTTATCACTATCTTCAATTTATAGATTGTTCTTCCTTGATAAATACGAGTGAAAATGATTAACAAAAATACATTACAAATTTACAATGTCTTTCTTAAGTTCTCTCACTTATTTTATTTTATATTTAGGCGTGTTTTTGGTTATTTCTACATGCCACTATGGTGTTAATGCCAATGAGATCACATCAAACTAGTAATTGATGCTGGTTCTGGAAGGCTTATTCCAGATACATTTTTTGGAGCATTTTTTGAAGTAAACTACAGTTCAATATACTTTAATAAATTTAATGATTCCAGATAAAGTACTCTGGTAGTGTTATCTTATAATATTGATGTAATATATATTTTTCAGGAGATTAATCATGCGGGAGCTGGAGGATTATGGGCAGAACTTGTGAATAATCGAGGTATATATATTCGCACAGAAAAATTCACCTTTGAATTTATTTTTCTAATAAGAGACAAATTTCATGTATTTTCTTTGAAAATTTATGTTAGTAATTTTTTTTCCATTTTAATATTTTTCAACTGTTAGATCTATTGCATTATATTATATCTTTTGTAAATTAATGTTTCAGGTTTTGAAGCAGAAGGTTCCATTAATGGGACCTCAAATATTTATCCGTGGACAATTATTGGAGAAAATCAATCATCCATTATTGTATCAACGGAACGTTCTTCTTGTTTTGAGCGTAATAAAATTGCATTACGTATGGATGTTCTTTGTCATAGAAAATCTTGTCCACGTGGTGGTGTTGGTATTTCCAATCCTGGTTTTTGGGGAATGGTGAGTATCAATTAATACAACATTTTATTTATCATATGAAAAATTAAAGGTATTCATAATATTTTTTACAATGTTTTATATAATCAGAATATCGAGGAAGGGAAGAAATATAAAGTAGTATTCTATGTTAGATCACTTGGTCGAATTAATTTACAAATTTCATTTGTTGGATCTGATAATGGTGTTAACCTATCTTCAACCAAAATAAGGTTATAATTCTATTTCTTTAATTAATTTTTTGAAACAACGTCTTGTTCATTAATAAAAGTTCATTAATTTTATTATTGTGAAACATAATTAAACTAATTATTAAGTTATTAATGAATCAACATCAGAGCTTCGGGAGTTAATGCTACAAAGTGGAGTAAGATGGAAATAATTCTTGAAGCCAAAAGCACTAATCACAATTCGAACCTACAAATAACACAAACAAAAAAGGAGTATTATGGTTAGATCAAATCTCAGCCATGCCTTTAGATACATATAAGGTATTATGCATAAAATTATATTTATATTTATTTATTCTTAGATTATTTAATTTTTTCTCTTTTATAAGAATTTATCTCATTAATCATTATTGGACACATTGGACACAACAGGTCATGGTTTTCGAAATGACCTTTTCAATGGTGGCAGATTTAAAGCCAAAAACTTTTAGATTCCCAGGTATGATACAATAATATTGAGTTGGAATCACTGCGAATAATTGTTTTTTTAATGGATTTTTTTATTCTTTTCCATCTTTTTTTTATTAATTTTTATTAAGTGATATATATATTATATTTTTTTTATATAGGTGGTTGTTATGTGAAGGAGATTACCTTAAATATGCATTTAGATGGAAAGATACAGTTGGAGCATGGGAAGAGAGACCTGGCCACTATAATGATATATGGAAGTATTGGACCGATGATGGATTTGGTTATTTTGAAGGGCTTCAAGTAATTTTCTTTTTCTATTTTTAAATATTAATTGTATTTTATTAAATTAAAAATTAATAATTTTTTTGTTTGTTAAACAGTTATCAGAGGATCTTGGTGCATATCCAATATGGGTGTTAATAATGGTATTAGTCATCATGATGAAATAATACGTCGTCAATTTCACCATTTGTACAAGTATAATTTCCTTAATATTATTTTTATTATCTAGATTATATTTATATTTTTAATTAATTATTAATTAATTAATTGTTATTTTATACTTTTTGATCATTAATTATTAGGAAGCTCTAGATGGTATTGAGTTTGCTAGAGGTTCTCCAGAATCAAAATGGGGTTCTCTTAGAGCTTCCATGGGACATCCAAAGTCATTTGATTTGAGATATGTTGGAGTTGGGAATGAGATTGTGGTAAACATAACTATCAAGGAAATTATCTCGAGTTCTATAAAGCTATAAAGATAGATATCCTGATATTCAAATTATCTCAAATTGTGATGGTTCTCAATATCCATTAAATCATCCTGCAGACCTTTATGATTTTCATGTAATAATATTGCTGATTTAATTATTAATTGTTTTTTCAATTTATTTATTACTATTAATATTATTATTATTTATTTATAATTATTAAATTTGAGTTTAGGTTGAGTATCTTACATTATTACTAATACTTTTTTCAATTGTTAGATTTATACAAATTCTAAGGACATGTTTTCCCAGTATACCAAATTCGATAAAGCACCACGATCCGGTCCAAAGGTTTTATTATTAAAAAATTATTTATTTAAAAATGATTAATTATATTTTTTTAGAAGGTAAAATAGGCATTTAAAATATTATTGATATATAAATTTGCTCATGTTTTATTAATTACAATTTATAGCATATGTTAGTGAGTATGCTGTTTGGAAGGAAGATGCAGGCAATGGAAGCCTTTATGCCTGTGGCTGAAGCTGCATTTCTTATTGGACTTGAAAAAAATAGGTTAGATTTTATTATATATAAATTTTATGATATTTAATTTATAAAGTTTGTGTTTTTTGAGTAAATTTTAATCATTTTTCAATTTTCTACAGCGATGTCGTCAGCATGGTTGCTTATGCACCACTCTTTGTAAACACAAATGACAAATAGTAATTTTCTAATTTCTTATCATTTTTATTTATTATTATTATTTATGTGTAAAATAAATATATGATTTATTTATTTATTTTTTATATGAAACAGTTGGATACCAGATGCAATTGTATTCAACACTTATCAAAATTATGGAACTCAAGTTATTGGCTCCAACAATTTTTCATTGATTCTAAGGGCAATATTTCTTAATTCAACTCTCTACAATTCTTCTAGCTCGATTGTTGCTTCTGCAATTCAGTATACAAATTCTCAAGATGGGAAAAATATCTAAAAGTCAAGGTAAAATAACTCAAATTTTTTATAAGGAATATATTTTGATTTTAAAGTATTTAATTATTATTATTTGATTGTGCACTTATTGCAGGTAGTAAACTTTGGAAGCTCAATTGAAAATTTAGAGATTTTAATAAATAATTTAAAATCAAATGTGCAACGATCTGGTTCATCAAAATGATGCTTACATCTTTAAATAAATGGATGAAAATTCTTTTCCGAACCAACAAAGGTACACTTTATTTTAAACAAAATACGTAGTTTGTCATAGATATATATTGTAATATTTTGAAATGAATTTTTTTATGTTTTAATTTAAATTTTTTATAAGTTGTTTAAACTTAAGGTTAATCAACATTGATTATATATATAAAAAATTCTAATACATGATTTTGTTTCATTTTGTATATGTACAGATTGTACCCAAAAGAGCTTCACTTGAAAATGCAAGCAATGACATGAATGTTGAACTTGCTCCTTATTCATTACATCATTTGATTTATAATTTAAAGAGTAAATGAAATAAATATGTACATTTTTATTTCTATTACCTAAAGTATTTCTCGGTTTACCATCCATATGCATTTTATATTTTCTATTTCTTTTTATTTATGAATTTTAATATCAAAATCAATAAAAAATGTACTTAAGCCAAAAAAAAGTTTGATACATTAAAACTAAATGGAGACAACAACACATTGCAATCTTTAGATATATAAAAAAATTAAAATATGGTGACCCGTAGAGATGGGTATTGAAAATAAAGAAAGGGAAAGTTTTGTTACCTTCAAACTGTAGATATCGGACTTATATAGAATATACGTGTGTTTTACTAATTATAATTATGTCAAATTAAAACTCTAAAAAATTTAGTAAAATACATTGGTTGAAATAATTTCAAGAGTAATAATCCTTTGTTTATAACATGTATATGAATAATAATAATAATAACATGATGATAATAATAATAATAATAATATAAAGAATTTTTGAATAATAATAATTATAATAATAATAAAATTTCCAAGTAACTTAAATGCTATGTATGAAGTGTAATTTAATATATTGACTGTGATTGTTGCTTTTGGTGATGGTGTGTTTGTTTTGTATTGTTGAGTGTTTTTGGGTGTCTTCTTTCTTTAGTTGGTGTTATTTTTCTTTTCGACAATACTAAACAAAAGGAAAAAGCATCCAATAAAAAGAAACAAATCAACAAAGAAAGAGAAAAATCTTATATACACTCAAAAACAAACAGTAAAAATCACCACCTATGCGAAGCCACGTGTTAAATTTTAATCCAACTGAACTCACGAGAAGAAAAAAATATTAATGGATAATTTATCGATGTCCTAAATCATTCTTAAGTAATATAAACTTGTATCCATAAATATTGCTTAATCTCACAAAACAACATTACTGTACAAAAATGAAAAATGGGGATTTTTATAAAGGTTTTGTTTTTAATAGAAAATAAAATAAAAAGATTAAATATATAATATTAAAAACGATCAGACCTTTTTTAGAATTTTGTATCTCAATATTGTTAATTGCGTCTATTCCTTAAAATTATTTATTTATTTAGTATTATGACGAATTAACAAATTAGTTATACTCAATCTATTGGGGTATAACTCTTTATTTGGGAAGGTACGGTAAACCTAGAAAATTGTTTGTTTAAGTTAGAAAAGTCTTTCTCTTAATTCTCACAATGGATTCGAGTGAAAAGATGAATGTCTTGCAAATTCCAGTAGTTTGTGATTTTCTCGAAGTATTCCCCGAGGATGTCTTTCCTCTACCTCCTGAAAGCAAAGTGGAATTCTCCATTGATCTAGTTCTTGGAACGACTCTAGTTTCTGTTCATGTAGCGTATGTGTCGCCGATCGAGCTCAGAGATTAAAGAGTTAATTGTGAAGGTTTGTTAATAAAGATTTCATCCGCCGAGTGTGTCTTGGGGGGAGCTCTGTTCATGTTCGTGAAGACGAAGGATGATGGGATGCATCTGTGCATCGACTAACTTCAGTTGAATAAAGTTACCATCAAAACAAGTATACCCATACCCAAGATCAATGACTTTCAGGATCACTTGAAAAGATCATGCATTCTCTTAAAGATTGATTTACGGTCGGTTACATCAAATTTTAGTGAAAAGTTCTGATACACCGAAGTATGCAATTAGGACTCAATATGATCATTAAAAATTCCTTGTAAAGCCATTCAGAGTGACTAATGTTATCGTCGTCTTTATGGATTACATGAACCGTATATTCCAACGTTATCTTAATCATTTTATGGTAATCTTTATGAACGATATCTGAATTTACTTCCATACTTCATGAGACCACTTGGAGCATTTAAGGATTGTTCTATTAGTTTTGCAGGAAAAGTAACTTGTTGAAAAAGTTAGCAAGTTTGATTTATGGATGACCAAATTGATGTTTCTTGGTCATGTCATATCTAAAGGAGTGTAGTAGTGGATTCTCCAAAAGTGGAAGTTGTGATTAATTGGGAGAGACCCAAGAGCGCTCCTCAGGTGAGAAGCTTTTCAGGGCTGCCTGGATATTATCAGAGATTTATCAAAGGCTCTTCTCAATTGGAATTTCCAATGACTAGACTCACTCGAAAAGATATTTTGTTTCCTTGGAATTCAGAGTGCAAACGGAGTTTTATCAAGTTAAAAAAGAAGTAAACCACCACTCCCGTTCTAATAATTCCTAATCCTAATCAATCTTATGAAGTATTTCTAATGCTTCATAGGAGGGATAAGAGGTATCCTAATGAAAAATGGTTTAGGTTGTAGTGTATGTGTCTCAGTAGTTGAAGCCTCATAAGAGAACTATCAGTCGCACGATCTTGAGTTAGCTGTTATTGTTTTTTCACTCAAGATGTGGTTCCATTACTTTTATGGGTTTCATTTTGAAATGTTCATCGGTCATAAGATCCTGAAATAGCTCTTTGTTCAAAAGTAATTAAATATGCGGCAAAGGAGATGGATGGAATATGTGAAAAATTATGATTTCTAGTTGAAGTACCACCCAGGAAGGAAATGAGTATGGCTAAATTGATGGTGTTAGAGCTAGAGTTATTGGAAAGGTTTCAAAATATTGATCTTTAGTTTGCATGGACTTATAATTAGCATTGTATCCTATTTATCAACCCGAGTATTACATGTGACATGACGGAGAGGATTTGGCAAAGTCAGTTGTTGGATTTGAAGTTGCAATCTAGGTTTGATTATTTTAGTTTCAATCAAGACATGGATGTAATTCTCCTATTTAACTAGAGGATTTGTGTACCAAATGATTCCTATTTGAGATGATCAATTATAAGGGAAGTTCATAAGAGAGGGTTACCAATTCATCCTAATTCATTATGGATTCGCTTCTACTTATTTTTCCATACATGGTTGAGTAAAATTTGTTCTCTTCTTCGAACCTCAACCACGAAGTATAATGGATTGTGCCATCTAGGAGTTAAGGAAGAATAAACCCACATCGTTAAAATCCTTTAGGAAGAATCACACCCGGACGAGGCCACGTGGGACTGGAATCGGAGATGCAAGATTTGTACCTTCATTTGTTCGTGTAAATCTCTAAATTTGAGGAAAAAATTTTAATTAAGGGGAGGATTTAATGGGTACGTTCTATAATAACATGATCATTGTCTATTATTGGTATAATCTCTTGTTAATGAGGAGATGAACCCTAATGAAGTTTTTTAAACCACGATTAAGATATCAACATTGTCAATAGTGAATTATAATGGATTACAAGGTAATTAAATCTTTGTGCATGTGAACTCTCTATGGAAAATGAAATAAGAATCCCCATTTTTTTACTTCCATCTATCTTTTAAATCAAATTTTGAGAAAGATAGATAAAGAGACGAGGAGAGGCGTTTCCTTCAGGAATAACGGGAAAAGTTCTGCTCAACTTCTCAATTCAACTTGCATATGTGAAGAAATTGTAGTTTCTTGAAGAAAAAGCAACAAGGAAACTTTTAATCATAAATTTTCATCATCATTTCCACAATTCATCAAACTCTTGAGAATCTTGGTTGGAACCTTGAATGCAAGGAAAATAGTGGAAGTTTCTAACCCAAGATCATCATCATCAATCTCAAAGCTAAGGTTTCATTGCTTAAGGTGGGGTTCTAGGTAGTTATCACTTTTGGGGAATATTCCTTTATAGGAAATTGCATGTCAGGGTTAGGGAAATTTCATGGAACGTGGATTGATAGACTGTAAGATGCATGTATGTGGGAGAATATGATCGCTGTGAAGTTGTTGCAATCTATGTTGTAATCTAAATTTCATGAATCCTTGATGGGCCTAAGGTGTTTTAAGGGTGTTCACCATATGTTCATAGATGAAGCTTGCATATGCAATAAAGATCTCGAGTGTGAAATATATGATCTTGTTAGGTGATGACAAGTTTTCACCTCTAAACATTTTTCATGTATTATAATTGATGAAATTAATGCATGTAATATGTTAGTTGTGGTTTGTATGAAAATTGATGGATTTTGGGAAATTCAAAAAACATTTGCAGTGTAACTGATTGCACTTTTGGTGTATTCAATTACCACCCCTGAAAACTCATTTTTTTTATGAAACAACATTGGTGTCCGGTTACACCAAAAGTGTAATCGGTTACCATCTCTAAAATTTGCATATTTTTGGGACAAAGAGTTAGTGCAACACCTTTAGTGTAACTGACTACACCTTATGTACTTTGATGTTTTCACTTGTATGCCTTAGATGTGTGGCTATGGTGCAATGACATGTACTTAGGATGTGTTACATACTTTTATGCCTCATTCACGACTAATTGTGACTAAAATTTATATGCATGAAAAAGCCCTAATAGGTAAGTCGATAAAAGCATACACCATAA